>NC_084464.1:100259594-100559594 GCF_027409185.1 Cynocephalus volans
CCTGGAAAATCTCACATGTCAGTTGTAAAACAATTAAGTCTATAGATGTTAAAGTGACAGCACCATAATGATTATAATTTTACTTCAAGTGTTTCATTTTCACATTATTTATTTCTTGCTTTTTTAAAAAAGGCTATTTGTTATAAGGAGAGTCATTAGGTAATAATTCAGTCTTGCCTGAAGAGGCTCCAAAAATGAGTTAAGTCATTGAATCCAGTTACTGTTTGAATGCACCCTTTATTTAACCAACGGTCCTGTTCAAAATGTTTATTTAAAAAGAAATGAGGATAGGATTGTGTATATTTATGGATTCACCAGATTCTTCGCCATACCAGACCACAAATGCTTATTTTTGTTTAGCTCCATGGACAAAATGGATAAAACAGCCCTCAGGGGTGCTTCATAAAATTATTGATTAGTTATGTCTTATTTTTGTTTAAGCAACGGGAAGTAAAAATGTAATTAGGAGAGAAATGTGTCAATCAAATCAATCAGTTTTTTTGGTGTTAAGGAAAGTAATGTGAGGTTTAATTTTAAAATTAATTTGTGGAATTGGTGATGATCAGTGATTTTATTTTATAGATTCACTATGTTTGCAAATTGATGGGACTCAAGCAACGACCATTTGTTCATGAAGGAAGTATATCTCATTACTTCAAATTGTTTTTGGTCTAAGCCTGACTGGGCTCTGACCATCCCCCAATCTGTGCACTCTTTATACCTATCCCCCAAACAGAGGACTTTTGCTTTGTCCTCACAAGCCCTCTGCGGCATGCCCACCACTGTCTTGCTCTCACACTGACTCAGTCAATGAGACTGTGGCCCCTCTGCAGTGGTGTCCTCCTCAGAAGGTCCCCCAGAGCATCTCACACTTCATCGTTGGCCTGTGATGGCAGTTCTGCTCCCAGGGCTGGGCCTGGTCACTGGGCCCGTTTCTCTTTCCTCTTCAGTCCTTCCATCTCCTCCTTCAGAGTTCCTTTGCTCTTCCTCCTAACCTTACAAGGAATGTCTCAGTCTGTGATTTCCTCAGGTTGGACTCCCGTGTTCTCTCATTCAGCAAACACTTATGGATAGGTCACTGGGGCTAACACGTAGTCCTTCTCTCACTTACTTTACAGATTAGCTTTTGGAACAGCCACTACCTTCTAATTATTCCTTCATCCATTGCAGTCCCCTCTTCCCTCACAAGGCTTCCAAGACTGTCAAGCCACTGGTTCTGCCCCATGGAGCCATCTCTCCACATATCTGTCTTCCTTGCATGACTGCTACAAATTGGGCTCTCTAGGCTGCTTCCCCCACCCAAACTAAGCCCTGTCCCTCTCTCTCTGCCGCTTTGATTTTTACATGTTTGATTTTCGTTTTTAGGCTCACCTGACATTTACTTGTTTTTAATGCTTCTTTCATACCCCAAACCCTTTGTATGACCACCTGTAGATTGGCCTACATCTCCTCTGAAACTTCTGTTTGGGTAAAAAAATTATAATTGTGGTGAAGAGTGTATCTTCAGTAGCCAGACTGAGATTCGCATAGTAACGGTGGTCAGTGGGGGACATCACATTTATGGGAGTCCTCAGCAACTCACCTGCAGTGGAGACCCTGGCTCCCCTTCCCCAGCCCCCCCAGCAGCCTGCTTACTCCAGGCTCCATCCCCTTGATAGTGGAATCTGGCCTCTGATAGTGTTTAGTCCTGTGCTTCAGTTAGTGGGTTGCCCACTCTAATCTCTGTACTCCATAGCTCTCAATTAATGTTTACAGTGACCTGTGAGTATTTTTTCTATTTATTTGGAGGCCACCAATGTTAAACCCTTAAATGCAGGTTAGGTACTTCCTGGACATCTATATTCATCATAGTATCACTTGTTTGAGGGATCTGACTATCTCTATGTCAGTGACGTGGGGCAGCACTTGAGCCTGTGAGGTCCATTTGGTCATACTGTTGAAAGTTTAATTTCAGATGCTCTCTCACCATACACCAAAACCAACTTAAAATGGATTAAAGACCTAGGTATAAGACCCAAAACTGTAAAATTACTAAGGGAAAAAATATAGGTGAAAAACTTCAGCAGTTAGGTTAGGGCATGGGCTTTATGAACATAAGCCTGAAAGCCCAAGCAGCTAAAGAAAAAATAAACAAATGGGACTATATCAAACTAAAAAGTTTCTGCACAGCAAAAGAAAGAATCAACAGTGAAAAGACAACCTACAGAGTGGGAGAAAATTTTTGCCAACTATGCATCCGACAAGGGTCTAATATCCGGAATATACATAGAACTCAAGCAATTATACAGTAAAAAAATAAATGACCCAATTAAAAAATGGGCAAAGGAGCTGAATAGACATTTTTCAAAGGAAGACATAAAAATGGCCAATAGATACATGAAAAAATGCTCAACATCACTAGTTATCAGGGAAATGCAAATTAAAACCACACTGAGATACCACCTCACTCCAGTTAGACTGGCTATGATCAAAAAGACGGTGAATAACAAATGCTGGTGTGGAGAGAAGGGAACACTACTGCCCTGTTGGTGGGACTGTAAATTAGTACAACCACTTTGGAAAACAATTTGGAGGTTTCTCAAGCAACTACAGATAGATCTTCCATATGATCCAGCAATCCCTCTTCTGGGTATATATCCAGAGGAATGGAAATCATCAGGTAGAAGGGATACCTGCACCCCCATGTTTATTGCAGCTCTGTTTACAATAGCCAAGATATGGAACCAACCTAAATGTCCATCTGTGGATGATTGGATAAGGAAACTGTGGTATATACACACCATGGAATACTACTCTGCCATAAAAAAGAATGAAATACTCCCATTTGCAACAACATGGATGAACCTGGAGAAACTTATGTTGAGTGAAACAAGCAAAGCACAGAGGGATAAACACCACATGTGCCCACTCATATGTTGGAGCTAAGAGAGAAACAAGGCAGGAAAGAAAGACTACAGTAGTCCCATGATCCAACAGAGGGAGGGAACATTCCTAGGGCTACAAAATGGAGTTGAGGGGAGAGGGGGTTGGGGAGGGATGTTGGGGGATAATTGGAAGGGGACAAAGGGTACAAAAGTAATTTCTGGTAATGGGTATGCCCCCAATATGAATCTGGCCCCCAGATCATGGGCAGGAAGGGGACAATCAGCTTTGTATCTCATGAATAATTGTAATAAATAAAAAAATAATAATTTCAGATGCTAGTGAACCTGCTATTGGCTCATTATTCTTGAATCAATTCATAAAGAAATATTCAAAGACTTGATGCTCTCAGGATGCTCTAGGGCATGTTTACAAATTAAATAGTTTTTATTGTCCTGTAGGATATATTCTTGTAATCTAAAAAGTTTTGCATATACTAGATATGGCATGGTATATTTAAAGACAGTTCAAAGGTAAAATTTATGTGAATAGTGTACTAAATATTTGCATTTATGTATAAGACCTCTTTCTGGGATTCTAAATAGATACTGCCTTGAAGCAGTCACCTTACAAATTTGAAATTTGTATTCTTTGGTTGAGATTCTCTTATTTTAAAAGAGATGTTATCTATTAAGTTGTATGATATAATCTGATCAAAGTCATTTCCAGGGAGAAAAAGACTATGACGTAACCAGTTCTCTGTATGTGGGCCTGTGTGCACATGTACCTTACCACGCACACACACACATGCACACACATATGCATATTGAAATATGAGTATAGAATTACAACCAAAAATTGTCACTTTGTTTTTCTGAAAAGAGATTTATAGAAACTATCTATGCTATAGAAACCTGTGGCTTGGATACTAGACACATATCTGCTAAGCTGAATATTCTTTGTAAACTCTGTCAGGTTTTTTTTTTTTTATGGCAGTATATGAACCTTGGGCCTCATCAGATTTGATTCCATTGAAATATATTTCTTAGGAGAAAAAATAGCCTATGCATCTTGTATAAGTCTGTAGTCAGCTATAATGGTTAATGTGCAATCTCCCTTGAAAATCTGTTTTACAAGCAAAATGTTGACACAATTTTAATTATAGCACTCGAGTGAGCACTGTTGTAATTTTTAATATTCCTCCATGGTGACATTTTCATTGTTCTTGTAGAGGAAAATGCTCTGATTCTGCGTCCCTAGTTTCTGATGCTTTTGGATTTTATGGGATAGTTGTCTTTTTGAACTGAAATTTTTCATTTGGTCTCAAAGAAGAGAATGTGACTATAATATTTGTTGCATTTACTTATTAATATAAGCTTTCTTCTCTATAGCTGTCATTATTCTTGTTTAATATTTCATTATTTGGACCTTACATCACTCACATTAAAGAGGTGAACTTCCTTGTAGTATAGCATGGGAAAACCTTAACGCTTGTTTCCTTGCATTAGAGAAACCTTCCATATTTTTAATCTAAAGAAACTATATGGAGTATTAAAAGGGAACATGCCAAATTTTTATGTTTATTAGAATTCAAGACCTTATAAAATGACATAAAATAGTGTACTTTCATCTAATATATAACAATCACTGAACTTCTCTTTGAGGACATGGATTAGAAGATGGAGAGCATGCTTGAAACTCTGTTTAATAGGGAAAAATTCTGTCTGTGCATTGTCATTTAATCTATTAAAACATGCTTCCCTGGCCTCCCATTCCTTGTTACCCAAGCTCTCTTTTAACATGTCCAACTCTTTGGTGGAAGTTCAGGAATGTCAGTTAGTTGTTCATTTGCTCTTGTGTCCTTCCTTTGTCCCTTTCTGAATTTGCAGTAGTGTGGAATTTATGCTGCCTTTGGGACACTGAGGGGAGTCTGGTGTTCTGGCTTATCTCAGTGAGATGACAAGACTGGTGAGGACATAGACACGAGTGCCTTCACAGTGTGGGCTCCTGCAGAAAGGAGGGTTCAGTCTGCACCTTTAGCAAACCTGATTTTAAATAGAAGAATAATTATAGTTGCCCCTGGCTCTCTTTTCTTCTCCATTAAATGCTAGGGTTTAGGGTGATGGGTATATCAGTATGCCAGAATAAAAAGTTAGAATAGGATTTCAGCCTCCCCTGAGTTATGCTTTCTCAGTATGGTGTCATTATTTTAAAAGCCACCCATTTCTAGAATAATCTTTCACAAGCCTAAGCACCAAAATATGCTACAAAGCTAACTATGGTCTCTGGATTCCATGATGCCCCAATGATGAATGAGCCTTCTTCTTCCTGTAATCTCTAAACTGCTTTAAATGGGCTCTAGGACTCCCTGCATCACCTTGCCCTTAATTCAGCATGGCAGCGAGTAGTGCTCTGCTGACGTTCACAATGTAGAAGTGATTTTGAAGTGGCCAATCATTGTTTTGAATTTGCTTTGCCATTTTTTTCCATTATTTGGATAAACAATAGTTATCCATGGTTTTAGTGATTCTTCTTCTTTACATTTTTATGAAAGTGAAAACAGAGTACAGTAACACTTTTACATTTATTTATTGTTGCAAAAAGCGAAAGTGCCGAGTGTTTATAAGACTGATTTCATGTTATCAGAATCAGCTATTGATTTTGTAGACCTTATAGAACAAGGGTCTCAAAACATGCTATCTTATCATAATATTGAGCTAATTATTGTCGTATATCTTGAGTAAAACATTTTACTTAGACTTCATTAGTTTTATACCTTCTTAAAATCAAAACAACAGACTGAATTTACTCTAATAAGGCAGCAACTTACCCTAGTGAATGGAACGGTTAATGCAGCCTCCTGAAGTAACTAAATTCAGACAGCGTGGTAGGAGAACCCTGCTATGAGAATGGAAATCTGTCTAAAACCTTCCTGCTCAAGGTGTGCTCCATGGACCAGCAGCGTATTTATCACCTAGGAACTTGTTAGAAATTCAGACTCCCAATCTTCCTTCCCCTACATACTGAATCAGAATCTGCATTTTGATCAGAAACTCCGGATAATTCATGCACCTGTTAGGTTTTAAGTTGGTGGCAGGATAGTTCATTGTACATTACATTCACCTTTGATCTGGAGAAAGAGAAACCCAACATGTATGGATGACTCGTGCAGTCTGAAAATATTATAAGTGATAAAGGTGTGAAATCTGTGAGAAGTTAGAAATGTTGGAAAGAAATAAGGTTAAAATTATCCCAGAAAATGCAAACTAATGTATATGCACAAAATATTCTGTAATACAGAGTATTTGGGGAAATCAAATGTGGAAGCATCATGTTACATGTGACGTGAGGTGATAGTAGACAGAAAGCCAGAAATTAATCAGTAATAGGTAACAGTGGTCACTGTTCCACTGCCAGTTTGATTCATTAGAGATTTCCTTAAAAGCAGAGCATGGTTGAGGCTAATATGCTTCTCATGCAGTTAATGACACTGTTTCCTAGAAAGATAAAGATAAACTATGGAGTGCTCAGAGATGGGCTAGAAGATTGATTATGGCAAAGGAAGAACTGATTTATGAGGAGAGGGAAAATAATTAAATGGGCAGTACTATGCTATAAAAAGAGGCTATGGACACATGGATATTTATCTAATGTTTCTCCAGTGCTGTCTACTGTAGTATCTGTACAAAACATGCAGAACTGTAAGGACATTAGGATGCTAAGAAACTGGTTACAGAGCAAAGCAATATCAGCTGGAATTACTTGATTAAATTAGAGCAATATCAAAGATTAAGTTTCAAAAAATTTTACCTGGTACAAAGAAATAACCTTGAGCACAGTGACTTTATCCCTCAGAACTTTTGAGAGCTGTGTGGGCAAAGAATGGAAAATTATTTAAGTTGTTGAATTATCTCCCCCAGGAAATAATTGGAACCCCATCCCTTGAATCTTCTAAAATTAGAATGGAGAAAATCTAGGATGCTGCATGTGGGAACTCTCTCTACTTCTGGCAGACAATCGGTGATTGATGACTGGTATTTTTCTTTTGCAATGTCTTTGATTATTGCTGATGTTACCATATGCAGATACATATTTTTTCATCAGGTTGGTGCCTTATATAAATAAAAAATGCTGCCTTCTGGAAAAACATCTAGAGTGTCACGAGTCTGCCCCCTTGATACCCAGTGATATTCTTTTTTCATTTCTCTTCACTTTGTAATTCATTAAAAGATGCAGTTCACTGCATATCAGAAGTAAATTCACTTCTTTCATTCACTTCATTCAGGAAGCTAAGACAAGCCCCGAAAGCACCTGCAACCAAATGGATGCAGAAACTCTGAAAGTCTGAAATCATCTAGTGTCTCAGAGAGTTTAGGGACTCTTTTTACCAGGATGAAAACCCAGCTTGTGTTTGCCAAGGAGCAGAGGTCTAAGAGTATCATATTTCCTTCTCCCTCCCCTGAGGACCTTTTCCCCCCCAGTGATATGCATGATCTAAACAGAGAAGTCCGGAACCCCAATTCCATGGGTCAGAAAGCAAGTAAAACACAGTAAAATTATTTAATATTGGAATTCATTGTTTTACTTTTTCTTGCTAATTCCTTCAGATCCACATCTGTATTGTCTAGGAGATCTAGTTTAATGTAGATGCTGCTGAGAATAATTCATATCAAATATATTGATTGGAAATATTAGGTATGCTTCTTTATGTTGGTATATGGGAAGGTTTGTCAAACTTAAATATTAAGTCACACTAATTAAATTGCTTCATATGCTCTATAAATGAATTGTTTTTTTGTGGATGGTATTTTTTTAAAATATTGTTTAATTTTGTTATTTGTGATTTAATGTACCTGCTTTAGTTTTAAGAAATTCTCTTTGCTTGGAGCCAAAAGTTCTTACTCTTTTCCTTCTTGAGCGAGTCTGCAAGAGGAAATAGAAAGGTTAGAGTTACATTCTGCTCTTGTGTCCATAATACAAAGGTAATCTCCTCTATATCCTGTTTTTGTGAAAATAGCTCTAACAAATTTCCAGCCTCTTCCATGTGCAGATAACAACTTACATGTGCAGAAACACGCCTCCAGTTTCTCAAGGTGAAAACTGATTGAGATAAAAAATTAAAATTGATAGGTTGCCATCTTTCTTTTCTTCTCTTGCTTCCTGACTGCTATACCCTCCCAAAGGGGTGGGGGTTAAAAGTCTTTTTTCTTTCTAAATCATTCTACTAGTGTCATATTGATTTTCTCTCAAGTACACCCTGTGGTCTCAGATGATCACATATTTTCTTACGTTACTCGTATTGATACAGCACTTTGACTCACAGGTTGACATATATTACTTGAGCTGTGATGACAGTGCTCACTGTTGACATTTCCTGGTGGTGGTGTACCAAGCCTCTTAAGCATGAAACAGAAGGGAACAGGCTGTTTTACAACACAATTTTCATTTTTTGTAAAGCAATTACCATTCACTCCTAATGATATTCTAAGCCCTCCTCAGTGTTGCTTAACATTGTTTCTAAACCCTAAAACAATGTCTTGAGTTCTTTTGTGTCTCTCATGATACAGAAAAAAAAAAAAGTTTCTCATCTGGGTATCAAAATATTCCAGTGTTACACTGTGAGAAAAATTGTATTAAAATGGTATTAAGTGTCTGAAAGAATGCATGTTTGCCACTGCTCTTGCTCTTTCTCTACGACCTTTGTATTGTCCTCTCATCTCACTTCCCTCTGTTTCAGCTAGCCTTGAGGTGGTTGGAACACAGCTGCCATTACCAGTACATGGATGAGCTCCTGCAGTACATCCGCTTTGGCCTTATGGATGTGGATACTCTCCATACAGTTGCCCTGTCGCACCCCCTCGTCCAAGCAAGTGAGACCGCAACAGCCCTTGTCAACGAGGCCCTGGAATACCATCAGAGTATCTATGCACAGCCTGTCTGGCAGACTCGCAGGACCAAACCGCGATTTCAGTCCGACACTCTGTATATCATTGGTGGGAAAAAGCGAGAGGTCTGTAAAGTCAGGGAACTTCGGTACTTCAATCCTGTTGATCAGGAGAATGCTCTCATAGCTGCCATTGCCAACTGGAGTGAGCTGGCTCCCATGCCCGTGGGCAGGAGCCACCACTGTGTGGCAGTCATGGGCGACTTCCTGTTTGTAGCAGGAGGGGAAGTTGAGCATGCCAGTGGCCGTTCCTGTGCCGTGAGGACTGCTTGTCGCTATGATCCCCGCAGTAATTCCTGGGCAGAGATAGCATCCATGAAAAACTGCCGGGAGCACTTCGTGCTGGCAGCCGTGGATGAATGCCTCTATGCAGTTGGGGGCAGAAATGAACTGCGCCAGGTTCTGCCTACAGTGGAGCGATATTGCCCCAAGAAGAACAAATGGACTTTTGTGCAGTCCTTTGACCGATCCCTTTCATGTCATGCTGGATATGTGGCTGATGGTCTTCTTTGGATATCAGGTAGAACGTGCCTCATATGTTGGATTTATCAAAAACACTTTCCTTGAGGTATACATTTAAAAGTCAAGCTTTGATAGTGTGGTCATGTGTAATTGAACAATTGAGCAAAGGATGCCATTTTAGCTAATTAACATTCATTTATTGAGCACCTACTCAATAGAGAACAATGTAATTGGAAGTAATTGACCTTTCTGTGACTTTCTGGGTGATTATAGGAGTAAAAATTCAAGAGGAAAATTAATGGTCCATCACACCTGTTTTTCTACCAAACCTTCTGTTGTTCACATTGTCAGCTCTTGATTATTCATGGATTGTATTGCACAGTTTGTGGTTTATCTAGGTTGCTTTGCTTTTTCTTCCACTCTTGGCTGCCCGACTAGGAGCCATTTCATCAGACAAGGCAGGAGAAGTAAAGCCCAGTAAATCCATTTTGCTGGGTATAGCAATGGATATATATCCAGGTAATAGTTATGCTGTGCATTGAGGGAAGGGATTTAAGTTACTAAAATAAGGTTTTTGTATTATATGTGATAGTATTTACTCATGCTATCCTAAACCTTCATTTCTATTTACTCTCCTGCTCTTACTGATTACTGGTGGGTACACAGTTTGAGCTTTATTTTAGTTTACTTTTTTGTTTTTTTCCAAAAAACCTTTTGATTATGGAAAAAGTAGAGAGAATAGTATAATGAACCCCATGTACCGAGAACCCCGCTTCGGCAGTTATCCACTCATTGCCACTCTTATTTCATCCACACCCGCATATGCCTTCCAGCCCCTCATAGCTGCCTTTTTGCTTGTACAGAAGGAGTCTGTGTGGCATATGTTATCTGCATCACACTATCAGCCTATGTTTTCAATCCTATTATTGAGAAGGACCTCAAGTGTTCTCCTTTGAAAGGTATGCCTATAACAGGAGGAAGTCGCATCTTCTCCCAGTTGGAGGATACCTGTTTTGTAACCCAAATGGAACTTGTTGGATTCTTGTGTCATCAAAGACAAAGAGGAATAGAAAGATCAAATAACTTAAATATTAAGAGTAACTTTGATGTTTGTACTTAGAATTATCACTTTTAAGTACACCGGCAAAGGCTTTTCAGTTTTTCTCAATAATCATCTCCAGTTTTTTACTACCTACTCAGACAAAATTCTCCCTTACATTTAAACTAAATTTGTTTGGATTCTGCCTATTTTTCCTTCTGCTGTTCTTCAGTAACCAGGGAAATAGTCACAGTCTCAGTTTCTCTAGATGATGCCTCAATTATTGGCAATTCACTGATTTTCACTGACAAAACCTAGCTCGTGTCAGGGTTTAAGTGCTCAATAAATTAACGAATGAAATTAAGACTAGGACTAAAGAGGAGGATAAATGAAGTGGACCCAATAGTTACTGGTCATACATACTAAATAAACATTAGAAATGTGTGTGTATGTTAGTATATGTAGATATATTTAAATAAAAACCTCATTTATCTAATTTATCTAGTGACTTATTCCTTTTTCTTTAAATGTATACTTCAGCAGTTAAGAAAATAACCACCAGGGCTCTGCCCTGTTAGCTTTGCTGAAGAACTTCAAACTAGGCTGCAAGTAAGTCTTTGCTAAAAGAAGAAACAGATCTGTGCTTGAACAACGAAAAGATGGGCTTATGAAATCAATGCCATTTATGTTTTCTCTCAATATACATTCCTTCCATTGACTCATTTAGTTAATGTACTGTATTCCTAAATTTTGCATTGCATTTTCCAAATTTCATATGAATTTCCATAAATATTCTAATAAATATTCCTTTGTTTTGGCTATAAAACCTAGCTTTAAAAAAAATGCTGTAGTTTCTATTACATAGTCTTAAGGATATGATCTGCTTAATATCTTCTTCAGTGGGGCCTTAAGAAAGCACAGAAGTTCATCTTAGATCCATCATCCTGGTGTCAAGCTCACTTCCCTTTCAATGTAGGTCTATGTTTCCATTTCCATTTTATTAAATCTATCAACTTATTACAGATCTTATTGCTATCTCACTTTGTTTTTCTACTGCTGTGAAAGGAAATGCTTTTTCTTTGTTCTTCTTTTGCACTAATGTATGCTGCTTGTGTTAACCATATTTAATGAAAACAATCACAATTTTCTCAGGTTTGTTTCTCCCTACTGTGTACTCAAGATGAGAAATTCACTTTCCTGTGTACAGTACAATACCTTTAATTGGAAAGAAGAGGAAATCGCCAGTGACATTTCTAATACCTTCAGTCGTCTGTCTCTTTCCTCGGGCCCAGCTTATAATAAATCAATTGTGAATCTAACCACGAATAGGGAGGGGTGACTAGATTTGCTAATGGGCCCCTTAAAAAAAAAAGACAGGTGTATTTCACCCTGCCTATGACTGATTTAGAAGTGTTAACCTGATTTATTGGAGCAGATGAAAATGTTGGAAGCTATTCTTTATCCTTTACCAAATAATCAAGTATTTCCAATTTAATTGATGAGAGATTGAGTCATCTCCATCCTTCTGATATTTTGCAAGCGTTGCCAGAGGTGGAGGTGGTATGGATTATAGAATATGGATTTTAGGGGCTTAGTTCTGTTCCACAGAATACAAAATGAATAGAGACTCTTCTTTAGAAACTCAACATTTCCAGAGTGCTCTCTCCCTCCCCTTTTTTCTGTCCATTTTGGGGTCAGGACATCTTGAAACCTGTCCATAGTTTTAAAGATGTGACAAGCAAAGAGGAATTCAGAAAATTGGGCTGTATGGATATACCCATTAGCATTTAATTTAAGATGTTAGAGATAGTCAAATTTTACAGGCTCCTGTAGCATTTCACATTGTGACCCAATTCACAAATTTCCCTTTCCATTTCGATTTGAAATTCATAGTATTGAAGTAAAACAAGCATTAAATATCCTTTGCAGCTGTGTTTTAAAATATATGCTCTGTTGTAAGATGTAGTTTGTGAACTACTAAAAAGATCCTTGGTTTTGTTTATTTGTTTGTTTGTGAGGGAAAATTAATCCTGAGCTTATCTTTCAAAACAACTTATCGTTTCATTTTTATCAAATGGCAGCAAGATGAGAAACTAACCACAAATTTAGTACTTTAAAACTATAAAAATAAGAAAAATGTTGTTGCATTTAGTCAAAAGCAATATTTAGTGCTTTCTTGATTCTCTTGTTGAATTCTACATCCTTATAAAGTGTAGTGCTGGGTCATAGATAAATAAGATTAATTCAGCAAACACAATTCCTGCCCTCTAGGAGCTGACAATCAAACGGTATTTCATATATTTCATTAATGAAAGAACATTTGTTAAAGCTTCTTCAACTCCCTAGAAGCTATGTGTATTTTCATCTTGATTAAATTTATATGAAGTTTGCATTGCCCCATTTTAACTAACTTCAATTTATTCAAACCTAATAAAGGGACTTTGGTTTTTCTAATCATTAAAATTAGAACAATGTAAAATTTCATTAACATTTTAAAAATACCGTTGCTTTACTTTACTATATCTGTGCAGATATCATTTTACTTGCATCTAAACAATTATATACAAATATTGGGAGCTAACATCAGGCGTGGCAGAGGCCAGGTTGTGGTGGGCTGAGATCATAGACCCTGGTCACACATACACACATGAAACTTCCTCCACTTCTTACCAATCATGAGATCCGAGCAAAGTTTTTAACCTCTCTAAATCCTGTTCTGGGATAGTGCTGGAGCAACAAAGTAGAGTATAATAGAGGGAACGAACTTTTAAACAGATAATTATAATATAGCAGGTGATAGGCGATGATAGAAGTCTTTCCAGGATACAGAAGTAGTGCAAAGCAGGGAGTAATTATTGCAGGTGGCATGAAAGGTAGCACCTCCAGCCTAACTGGGCCATTGGCCATTTTCTACTTATCCATTGACTCCTCCCTGTCCTCACGCTGGAACTTTATGGTCGAATCATTTCAATAATTCTCTTGCTCTCTAGCAAAACATGCAGTGTTGGAAAAGTGCAGCAATCCACTTTGTCTTTGCCTGTACCTGGGCAGCTGAGCCTGTGGGCTTGGTGTGGGTATATATTCAGCTCACCAAGCACAGTGGCACTCTCTGCCTCTCCATACCCTACTCCCACTCTCTCACCCCTCTCCTCCACTGGCTCTAAGTTCCTCACTTTCCTCATGATCCCCTCCCCTCAGACTCAGAGAGAGGACCTTGTCTTCTGTTTCTCAGAGCAAATGTAAATGAGATAATATGAAGAGGAGGAAGAAAGTGGGAGGAGACAGATGGGCAAGAGGGTGTCTGGAAAAAGGCCGAGGACAAAAGGTTGGGAAGCACTAGTAAGGAGGGTACAGTGTGTGTGTGTGGGGGGGGGCAGGACTAAGGAAGGAGCCTGAGAGTGCAGGGTAAGCAAGGTCAGAGAAGGAGGAGGAGGAGGTCAAAGAAGAGGAGGAAGAGGAGTAAAACCAAAACCCAAACAGAAAGGTGCAGTGAGTGAGAGCTGTCCAATACTACAGGGATATCAAGGTCCAAACTATTGCCGCTGCATTTTTCAATACAGTGGAAGAAGGTGAACACTAGAATACTGTAGTTTAAGGTTTGATTGGAAAGTGAAGTAGAAACCACAGGTGTAGTATACATTGGGATAAAGGCCCTCTTTGCCTATTACCCACGAACAGGGTCCCATCTTGGCTTCATTCCCTCAATCTGAGCTTATCAGACAACTTTCCAATTATCATGTGGCTTCCTGTGTACTCCTATGTACAGGAAGAGAATGTGCTGTTTCTAGGTACACACGTATTTCAGTCCATAAGACAGCCACATTCTTTCATTATAAATTAATAAACAATATTTTGGCTTTAGGAAGAAAAAAGGAGACTAGGAAGGAAAGAAAAGAGGGAAGAAAGGCGGAAGTTTGGCTGAGAACACGAGAATAGCTAGAAGAGGAAATCCAAGGCCAAAGGAGTATTTTTAAGTTTTTTTAAGGATGCAAGTGTATTAAGCAAATTTGTTGAAAAGGGAAAGAAGTGAGTGAAATTGAAGATGTGGGGAAGAGGGGCATTCATTTGGTTGGTAAATGAGCATCTCCTAGGTACCAGGAATGGGACAAGTCCTGGGGATACAATATCCACAAGAGACATAGAGTCCTTAACAGGCAGGAAGGAGCTGGAGAGGGGGTTGGGTCTTGCACATGGGAAGAAAGAGACCATCAAACTCTAAGCCTGGAGGAAAGGAGATGATGAGTGTGGCAGTAGGTAGGCTCACAGTGAGGGGCAGGAACCTGAGGAGGTTCCTTGTTGATGGATTTAAGTAAGAGACGAGAGTGGTCTGTTGAGATTGAGCCATGTCAGGACTAGGTAGAGAGCCCGAGAAGAGTGCTTAGAAAAAGCCTCTGAGAGAAAACAGAGAGGGGGCTGACAGGTTAATAAATAATTAGGTGTTCAGAGCCCATATTTAAGATTGGAAACCATAAAATTGTGATGGCCCCATTTGCAAATTTCTGCCTATTGTTTGGTGTTGTTCAGCAGAGAACTGGAGAAGGCAGATCCTTGGTTCACTTGTGATGGAAAGTTTCTAGGCTGAGAATAGCCTGGAGGATCCTACTGGAAGGAGTTCAGCAAGCTGGGATCCCAGTTAGGTGAGAGTCCAGGACTGAAGGTTTGCTTGAAGGGGAGCCATGAGTGTTGTGGGAGTAAGTGTGTAACAGAATACCCATTTGTTTCCCCTGAGGCAGCTGTCACGTGATGAAGCCACCTGCCTGGAAGAGGTTTGGAGCTTTATAACTTGATATGTTCAGTTAAAAGTTCCTAGTGAATTGGAAAGTTCACTAAGAATTAAGTATTTGTTGCTTTAGATTCTAGCCACCCGCTGCCCCAGCAGTTACATTTTCTCTTTTCATTTTTGCTCCAACCTTTACTGCTCTCTGCCTCCCCGTTTGAAAGAGATTAAAACAAAACCACTACAGTATTGAACTGAGGTGGAAGTCAAACAGAAATAAACTATTCTACGATGCTTTTAGAAAAGCTAAAATGGTTTGAAGGAAAGAAAGTGTCAGATCACCTATATCATCCAAAAATAATTAACAAAGCTTTCATCCTAAACCGACTTACCTGTATCCTGAAGAAATAGCACTTGGTTTATTCTCATATCACTTCCCAGGAAATGAGGCTTAAAGAGGTGAAATGACTTCCCAGATCACACAGCTAGTATCTGACAAAGTTAGAATTTGAACTCCATGTCTCTGTTTATTTTGCTTATAATTGACACATAAAAATTGTACGTGTTTATGGGGTACAATGTGATGTTTAAATACATGTATGCATTGTGTCATGATCAAATCAGGGTAGTTAGCATATCCATCCCTTGAAACATTTATCATTTCTTTGTAGTGATAACATTAAAGATCTTCTTTTCTAGCTATCTTGAAATATATAGTAGTTTATTATTAACTATAGCCACTCTACTAGGTAATGGAACATCATAACTTTTTCTTCCTATCTAACTGTAGCTTTGTACCCACCTCTTTGGTTTTTTAAACTGTGCTTTTCCCACTAAACCACTAGTTGTTCATCATTACAGCAAATGTCTGAAAAACATGTTTAAATTGTAAAACAGAACTTCCAAATGATACAACTGAAAGTAAATGATACACATAAGAAAAATGATCCCTGGAGATTTGTTTAGAATCAACAGGCATTTGATTGTCTTTAAGTGCTTCACTGTCTTTCTTAGGGCACAGAACTGAGACATGTAATGTCTTCCTTTTTGTGCTTCTACAGTTTAGTTTCTCAGACATAAACAGCAACACAAAGTTAAAATGTAAACAGAAAGTTAGTGACAATATGGTTTAAGCTAGATGATTGTTTTCTGAAAGGATTACATGTTATAAGTCTAGTAGGCTACTGGCCATTAAAGTTGGTAGTTTCAGTACAGTAGTCCAAAAAAAAAGGTCCAAACTGTTGACTCCAGAATCCCTTTCCTGAGGGCCAGCCCGTGGCTCACTCGGGAGACTGTGGTGCTGATAACACCAAGGCCACAGGTTCGGATCCCATATAGGGATGGCCGGTTAGCTCACTGGGTGAGCGTGGTGCTGACAGAATCCCTTTCCTGGTGAGAACTGCCTATGTTTAGATGATCCATTTGTGTCTGTCTAGATGGGTCTAGAAGAAGAGGGTAGCATAAAGTGTGAGCTGCATTGCTCTATCTATGATTATGCAAAGTTATTTTCTTTATTCCCAAGAGGAGAGATGATTAACGGTGATGTAATGAGGCTACATCATGGAAATGGGAAATGGCTAAAGAATTTGGTTGATGGTGGGAGGGAGATAAAAAGTCCAACTAGAATGCAGCAAAGCCAGGACACTAAATATACAGACAGAGGTGACCTTGAGAGTATAACTCTGCTAGCAATGTGCGGAAATCTTTGGAGGCAGCATTTTGACTTTCTACAGAATGAGGAATGAGAGTTAGATTAAATTTTATTGAGATTTTCAAGGGTAGGTGACCCTAGTTGACATCTGCATTGTGGGAGATTTTACTCTCTTTTATCATTTCATTTATTTAAAACAACACATGGTACATACTTTACATATTCCTGGGTCACAAGTTTATACCTGTTCATTCTAGATGACATAAATATAATTTATATTTTCAAGTGCTGCAACCCTTTCTTTATAGATATTTTGCAAATTTGAGACTTTCTTTGCAGGTTTTGAGTATATTAATTACTTAGTCATTTGTGTGGGTTCCTGAAGTACGGCAGAAATAATATGGATACTAGTTTTAATTTAACACATAAATTAAGTATGCTCCTATTCAAAATGCTAATTTAGTAAAAATACTGTTGGCTATAATTGTTTATGTAGTATTATTAATATCCTTAAAATATGGACAGTTTAACATTATCTAAAAATAGATAATACAAAAGTTTATTTTTGCATTTATTGTAAATATTCCCATGATGTCACTTTTACTAAGGGCTAATAAGTTTAGTTCTATAAAAAAAAGACTAAAATGAAGTCACACTTAATGCCAGGTCGTTCTTTAAGTAATTAAACTAATTGGGAAGTTTTAGTGTTTTGATAATTGGAGCAAGTTTGTAGAAGAGGAGCTTAAACTATTAAAGAGGAAAAAAGCCATTGGATACCCACATAAACCAGCCAGTAATTCAGGTTATTAGGAAAAAAATCACAAGAAATCTACTTCAGACTAAAAAATTCATTCATTTATTAGTTCAGTATTCCACACATAGGTATTCGTACATTTTATGGAAATGGTAAGAAATTTCAATAAACAAATGGCTACAGTATCGTAGTAAACTTCCCTAATGGATTGCCTCCACGCCATGTGCTCTAGTTCATCTAAATCCCATGAGGAAGATGTAGCCCTCTCTGTTTTGCATATGAGGAACCTGAGCTTGGCTGTGTTAAATGGCTCCGCCAAGGACACAGTCACAAAAGAGTCCATTTTAATCCCACAGACTGTCCAGGAACTCTTCTCATAGACCAGCGTGAAGTGGGGCACTGCAGGCCTCCAAGAGAGTTTCAGAGAACTGGAGTTGGTTTTCCTCGATCCTGAATTTGCTGGCAGAATTCCAAGCTGGAGCATGCTCCAACCTGTGAGCATGGAAATGACCAATTTTTTGCATCCTTCTCTGTCCTAGTTGTGCACCAGCACTGCATGAGGAACCACAGGCTTCTCCTAGAGTTTAGTGCAGGACTCTCTATTATCAACATGTATTTTTTGTCCTTAGGGAAAAAAAAAAATTAGCAGAGCCATCTGACTTGACCCACTTCGACCGAAGAGCAGTGACAGCAGTTTTTGTAAGCACCTATTTTATAGACCCTGTTAACATCGACCAGTGCTTGCTTTTGAGCACAATATGAGTTTGAGAGTAGGTGATTTTGGTAGCAAAGACAAGTGACTGTTTGGCAGTCGCTTGTCATCCTCTCTCCGGTATGCATTCATCCGTTTGTCACCACATTGTAGGGGGAGTTGTACAGGAAAGCTTAAGAAAAATGCTTTACTCTTGTCTTGATGATAGAAAGCATTTCTCACTGCTGGTAGCAAAGTGGTAACTTTTCATTCCTTCTGGCAATTTTTAAAGACTTATTTGACTTTGGGGGAACCTGCAGTATATCTTTACGTCACAGTTCAGAAGTATAAGACAGAGGTTGCTCATTTTCAATTTCGGCTGAAAAGTCTTAACTTTGACTGTGGCACTTCAAAGTTAGAGAAAACTTGATTTTAAAAATGAATGCTGATTCAAGATGGCATATTTAATGACAGATGTATCTATGCAAAGCTGTTAAGATGCAGATTATCCCCCCCTGGGGTGGGGGAGGGAGATCAAAACTGCCAATCTATAAAATATACTCAATAGAGGAAGGCATGGAATCTATCTTTGCAAGTGCTTTGATTGCAGGGGACAGTATAGCAGCATGTGGCATCATAACCCAGAGCAGACAAATCAGCTTGATGACTTTTAAAGCCAGGAATACTGCTGCAGGCAAGGGTACTCCAGTCTGGGAGAAATTAAAACATATAGAGACTATTATTAATTCCATATCTATTTTTGTATAGTCAAATCTGTATGCAAATCCTTAGAATCTCATTTCAGCAGATTCATCTAAAAGTGAAGAGTGTTATGTGAAGGGCTTGTGATGATAAAGCACTGCAAATGAGTAACACTGCTAGAGAAGTGTGAGCTGCAAACTTGGATTTCTTTTGTAAATTTATTTTAAAAAATAAATTAAAGGAGTGGATTTTATTTAAATGACCATTTGTAAATTATTTCAAAGGGGAAAGCAATAGAACCAATTTCTAAGATTTTCCTATGCAAAAGTTACCGCACTAGGTTTGTTAGGCACCTCCTGTGGTTTAACATTCTAGGGGTAATCAACCAAATAACTAACTGGGACTTTTATTTTTATTTCCAACTAGTAATCTAATATCTCATTTTAAACATTGTCTGTGTGTGACAATTTTTTTATTGTTATAAGGAATTTAATTACAGAGTGCAGATTAAAAAAAAAATTGTACTGTAGATGCATCGGTGGAAGACAGTAAATAATAATTCTGAAGAGCATGGAGATAAATTGTGTTTATCTCTCTCCTGCTTGGAAGAGGGGATGTAATAACTACATTCTCATCCATTGGTTGTACATTTAATCTATAATGGGCAGAATCTGATACATACAGTAGTGTAAATATTTTCAAATAGTGTCATAAAACAGATGGTTTACTGCAGTAGATATTAATTTGGTCCCATATTTCTAAAACAAGTAGAAAAACTTTCAGAGTTTTAAAATAATGGGTGGGAGTTTATGCTCTGTTTCCTTTCAAGTGGAGAAATGATTTTAGGTGAGCTGGACATTAATCTGGTGTTTATGGCCCAGATCAAAAGCACTGGCAATCATTTTAACTTTGAAGACTTGTGAGGTCTCAATGGATTTGATTATTCTTGTGCAGTTATGCTGAGAAAGAATTATTGAACATTCCTTTTTTAATCACACAAGAAAAGGAAGATTGGGAGTAAAAGCAAACATACCTCTTTATTTATTTTGATACACATCTTGACTCTATGTAGAATTTTAAGCCTCAGCTTTCTTAAGTGTGTTTTCTTTCTTTAAAATTTTATTTTAGAGATGAGACATTCAATGAGTAATCCAGAGAAGACTTTCTTTGAGGGCAGGAAGCTCATTTATCTTTGTTCTTTTGAACAGACAGAGCTTTTGTTGATCTTAAAAATGTTTGTAATCTTTCAGAAAGAAAAAAATAGCCCTCCAGTTAATGATAGCCAAGGTCAATTACATGAAAGACATAATCTCCTTACTGAGGTTGAGTGGGACAGCAATAATGGGCCTGGGCAAGTTCCCTCCCCTTTATGTATCCATTAGTATTGATTGATTATTCCAGCTCAGTTGAGGATTAGGCACTAATCCTCTAGATTCTAGTTGACTTGACTCCTGGCCATGGAGTTGATGGTGGTGACCTATTCAAAGTACTTGAATCATCACAGCAAGAATTCCACTGGACAAAGTTAAACAGATGAGAAACACTTTATTCAAGACTATTGCAATAGGGGAGAGAGATCAGAATGCAGGTTGAAATCAACTCCATCAAAACAAGAGGTTTTTAAGAGGATGTGTTTTAAGCACTAGATGAGTTCATGGAAAGGTACTGAAGGACTTTTGCAGAAAGGTTGATCACTGGGTGTTGAGCACATTCATTTATTCCTGAGTTTGCAAATTTTTTCTCTGTGATTAGGCCATCTGTGTTTGCTAATTGGTGTCTATCAAAGTTAGGCTCCTGTACTCCCATAGAAACTGGGAGATAGGGCACTGTCTTCCTTAATGGTTACATTTCAAGGAGATGGCTCCCAGGTCCTTAAGGAAAATACTCTTGGATTATAAAACTGGAAAACAGCTTTTAAAATGATTTACTTCTCAAAGAGGCAGAGAAAGAATTTACAATTGTAAGTTTTCTAAGGTAAATGCTCTAAGAAAATGGAGGCCAGAAGCCTAGAGTTAGGAAGCAGCCTGTCTAGTTTAGTCAAGCTGGGCAAATGTAATGTTTTGGTCAGTATTGTAACAGTACACATTTTTTAAATGCAAAAAATTCCAATAGGAAACTTTTTTAGTCTGGCTCAGTTTTAGATCTTTATTGCAAACTTAGCTGGTTCTTTGTGATACTTACTAAAATAAGAATGTTATTCATTTTACACCAGTTTTTAGAACTTTGTATAAGGCAATATTTCTAAAGAGATTTTTTGGGGGGGCTCCACATTCCTCTTATTTTACTACCTAACACTCAGTACCTACTGGTGTTATTTCCTACTGTGGTGTTCGATGTGTTGTTTTTTTAAGAGTTTTTCCATTTGACGGTAAAAATTCAAGTAAAATTAATAATTTCTGGGCAATACAAAGCTCAATGTACACTACAAGCATGAAAAGAAGTATGAGGACAAATAGGAGAAACTTAGCTGGAAGTGTGACGATTATTTAGTGATTCTTGATTAAGCAGGTCTCAAGTCTCTTGGATGTAAGTAATTATCATGAGGGCTTCAAAAAGTTGACTGCAACATCAGCTGCACTGGAGAACTCTGTCCAGTAAGTTAACCATTAGCCACATGTGGTTCACTGAGCACTTGAAATGTGACTAATCTGCATTGAGATGTGCTGTGTCAAATACACACTAGACTTTGAAGACTTAGTATAAAAGAATATGAAATATCTCAATAATTTTTTACATTGATTTTATATTGAAATGATAATATTTTGGCTATATCAAGGTACATAAAATTTATTACTATTAAATTTAATTTCACTGTTTTTATTTTTTTAATGAGCTACTGGAAAATTTTTAATTGCATATGTGACTTGCATTTGTGGCTCTTCTTATATTCTATTAGACAGCACTGGCTCTAGA
Organism: Cynocephalus volans; assembly: GCF_027409185.1. Taxonomy (NCBI): domain Eukaryota; kingdom Metazoa; phylum Chordata; class Mammalia; order Dermoptera; family Cynocephalidae; genus Cynocephalus; species Cynocephalus volans. The sequence continues at coordinate 100,281,330 of NC_084464.1, forward strand.
TCCCTTTTGCTAAGTAATACCCTTTGTTAGATATGGTTCTTCCAAGAGATATCAAGATAGCACTGTGTTAGTGTACAGAGGTAGAGCGTTAAAGATGCCAATTTAGCTAAGGACAAGTATTTTGCATATAACTATGTCCCTGGCCTAAATTGTATAAAGATTTATCTATGTGTACTATGTTCACCCCACTCCCTTGCTGTACTTTACCTCTCATTCTGGCCATGCAGAGCCACTCGCTCGCCAGAATTGGTAATGTCAGCATACTTGTTGCTTGCTCTCATCTGGATTGCCTCAGAAATGTTTTTTGAAAATGAAACTACTTCAACAATAAGCTTCTTAATTATGTCATGGGTTCACCACGAGGGTATACAAACAGATCCTCAGCAGTAGCTAATTTTCCTTTAATTGTATCTCATTCTTATGTTGGAATATTCTATTTCTTATTCATGAAAAGCTCTAACACATGTTAATCCATTACAGGTGGAGTAACTAACACGGCACAATATCAGAACAGACTAATGGTATATGAACCTAACCAGGTAAGAATCATATAAGAAGAGCTCATTACCATAATTAAAATGAATTTTAAAAGATTTCCATGGTAATTAGTAATTGGAAGTCTAAGGAATGCTAAGTCTATATACACACACATGCATCTTAAGCTTATAAAGAGAAAGGGAAGCATCTGGATAAACTGCATTCTGGTTCCTTTTTTTGTTGTTACAGAATTTCAGCTCCTCAAGTTTTATACGATACACAATGCTTCATTCTTTCAGAGTTTTGTATAATGTAAAAAGGATTTTGATTGTCCTGCAGCTGTGTCTTTCTGGAATGGGTAGCATTCTAGGAGGAGAATATGCTTATGACTTCAAATAAATTAATATTACTTAACTTAATATAACCAAAATGTCTTAGCACAGCATCTAGGGCAAGTCTGAAGTAGAAGTATCTGAAGAGTTTGAGTATGTTTTTCATCTATCAGCTGGAGTGGGGCCTGAATTAGAAGCATTTTGATGATGCCTATCCCTTCTTCTGTCTACTTCTCATGCACACTTAATGACTTTTTTCCCAGAACTATTTTTATTCTTTTTTTCCTACCAAAATATCTATGTATGACTTTGGCAAATGTCTGCTGAATTTTGCCATTTCTATGATTTTGGTAATGTAAATATTTTTCTTGATCATGACAATATTCCAAAATGATTTAATATGGGGGTTTAATATTCATCAGCTGAAGATAATGGGATATGAAACAACAGGTTGGCTTTGGCAATCTGAGTGAAGATTGGCCACCAAATGTATGTGTATAGTGACCTCAGCGTACTTGGTATTTTTTTTTATTTTGACAATTTATTTGGTTCTGAATTTAATGAAGGCATTTCTCTCTTTGCAAGTGTGTTTCCTGATGTCATTAGAAGCTGTAGATTTCAGAGATTTAATGTCCATGGGTCAGCTGCCTCAAGAGGGATCATTAATTGCAGTTGCTTGAGTTTGGTACACATGTGGTTAAAGACGAAGAAGGTGTTAATATTTTTCAAATGAGTTCTGTTTCATGTTTGTACACACATGCTCTTTTTAAAAATTCTGCTGGCATATTGTTTACGGTGGGTACTGGCAAACATCACATCTGCTTGCATCTTGCTCAGAATCTCAATAACTCTATCATTCAGCCCTGGTGCTTATTTCTCATCTAGGCCTTTGTGGAGAGTCGATAATGCCTGCCATCTGCCACAGAGCACATCGCTACCTGCCAACAGGCAGGCTGGGTGACCTCTGCTTCCCCACCACTGATTAGTATTCACACGCTAGCTTATTAAGAATGACCCCACCAGGCCTCTCTGTTTCTTTGCCTTTGCAGTGGTTGGCGGCTCACCTGGCAGGCACTGCAGTGAAGGAAGCTAAAGATATAATCAGGGGATGCAGGCAGGCTTTGCAAACCAGATGGCATCCATAGTCTTGTGGCAGGGGACCGGACTGCTAATGCAAACATTGATTCCTAATACTGTAATGGGTTGTCTCTTAGAAAGCACCTAAGAAAAGCATCATCAGAGTTTTGAGTTAAATTCACTCATGTGTAATATATTAAAGCTATTTCTTAGCAAAATATCTGAAAGGCTTCACTGTTTTATTAAAGAAGATGTTTGATTGGAAGGAGATTCTTATTATGACATGTTCAAACAGGGGGAGCAGATAAATGCAAGCTTTTTGATCTGTACAAACCACTTTTCTTTTTTCTTTTTTTTTTTTCCTGTCTGGAATGTATCTTTAAAAGAGAAATTAGAAATGAGCTAGCATATATGCCTATAGTGAATGGACCAATGTTTATACAAACATGTTTGATATTATTGGTGATGTTTTATGCATCTTCCCTTACAGCTTTGTGAAATGGTGAAATTCTGTGTATTCAAAACATCATATGATTTTTCTGGTCGAAATCCAAATTTTTCTTGGCAGAAAAGAACCTTCCAGTATGTTTAGTGTTCTTTATATGTTTAGTGTTTATGTAAAAAGAAAATGGTTAGGTTTATTTACCTGTGCATTATTTGGTTTAGTTACCTGTCCATTATTTAGTTGAGATTTAAAATTAGTCATACTTGATTTTCATTCCAATTTTACAATTTACATTACATTTTAAATAGGTGCCTTATTTGAAGAGAGGTTGAGCATACCCTTCTCATTACTGAGAGAGACCTAGAACAAAATATTGAAGGTTTCACCATTTCCTGAAGTTACCATACAAAACTTGGCCTTCTATCAAAACAAATAAATGCATGCCTAAAAATAACTTTTCCCAGTGTGGCAGCAGATGTGACTGTAAATATGTTAAAGGAAGCTAATACAAAGCAAATGAGGGAGGTTTATTGCTGAACCAAATCTTGGCTTTTCCACTGATCTCAGGAGGTTAATTTTGGAAAGAACAACAAAGCCACTCAATAGTTTATCTAGGGGCCTTAGGTACCCAGTGATTATTATCACAATAATTTTTAAAAAGTGAACATGTATTGGACATTTATTATATGCCAGGCATTTTTCTAAATGCTTTATGTGTATTAGCTCATTTAAATTTCACAACAGACTCATCAGGTAGGTATTAGCTCCATTTTACAGATGAGGAAACAGACACAGAGAGGTTAGGTAAATTGTTGAAGGTCATACACAGGTTATAAACCTAGGTATTCTGGATCCAGAGACTGTTTTCTTAATCATTACACTACTGTATACAGTATACCTGGCCATGTGCTTTCGCTCTTAAGTAATGTGCATGAGTAAATTCTCTGAATTGTGTGACATAAATGTAAACATCATGACAATTTCAAAATGTAAAATGTATCCTAACAAGAGGAAATGCCTTATGGAAGTTGCAAAATAGAATTGGAATATGTGGTTCTTTTATACTTGCTCTCATGTAAGGAGCCCAGATCTTTCAATGTATATAAATGACATTCAGGTAGAATGTGATTAATAAACTTTAGGGTTACCACGACTAATGAGGAACCCTCTGCTGTTTTCTGCCCTGGAGTTCTCCAATTAACAGAATGCACTTGAATTTATTTTTCAGAATAAGTGGATAAGCCGCAGCCCCATGCTGCAGAGGAGGGTCTACCATTCCATGGCTGCTGTCCAAAGGAAGCTTTATGTTCTTGGAGGCAATGATCTAGATTACAATAATGACCGGATCCTTGTGCGTCATATAGATTCTTATAACATAGACACTGACCAATGGACGCGCTGTAATTTCAACCTGTTGACTGGCAAGTACCTTTGATCGAGTAAATCAGGAAAAGCAAAGATTCAAGTAGTTGCTAAATTTGTTTTCTTAGACATCTTTAGCGCACCTCTACATATGAAGTGCGTAGTGGTAGAACAATTTGCATTTGTCAACCAGAAAGTTGTGCTTTATGTATCTCACAACAAAACTGGACTCATTCAGGCGGCTAAGCATCAAGTTTCTTAGAGCCTGTATTACCTTTGTGTTCATTGTTACGTGGCTGAGAGGCATGTCTAGTCCGTTATCATCAATCAGTATTAACATAGGAACTTTGATACAAGCAGGAGGAACCAGGCACTGAAAGAGTTAACTCTTTACAGAAGCAATTTCTTTTTTTTTTTTTTTACTTCTCATTGCTTTTAGTGTTTTTATTTCTTTTGAGTTCAGGAATTTAGGAGAATGGTTTTCATTATTTGTCATTGTCAAATATTGTTTCTGGGTGTACTGTCCTAGAAATTAAACCTTAGTTCTCTATAAAGGGGTTTGGCTGCCTGTCCGGCCACACATACCCATCCACGCCTTATGACAGGGCAACACTAGGTATGGACCATCCTCACCCCAAAGGGGAATGAAGGAAAAGCAATGAACAATGTGCTCATTATGTTTCTTTATGGAGCTGAGAACTTTTTCTCCCTTGTCAGCTTGTGTTTTTAACATCCAATAGTGATTAGATCCTTTCCAGGGCTGCTCAGATAACAGGATAATCACAAACTTAAACTGGTGGGTTGGATTAGTTCCTGAAGTCATTTTAATATGCTGAATGGGCACCGAGTCACTCATACCTGCTGCCGGGGGACGCAACATTGGGCATATGTCTAAACCAGAGATTTAGATGCTTTGTATTGAGTTATTGTTTTTGAAAAATGATTTTTGAGGCCCACCTACAAGTACTTAACTCTAAATTTTAGTGGTGCCTTATACTCTCGATCCCTGGATCTGTGATTCTGCCTGCTGTAGGATCCAGCTTATTTATTACCCCAGTCAATTCCATGTCAGCCCATCAATAAAAAGAGACTCTTTCACTCTCTGATGGCCTCCAGGGAAGTATGTGGTAGTGAGTTATTCTGTCTTGTTTTTGAAATGGGAGGGAAACCTTTCATCATTTTGGCGTGTCAGTGTCTAGGGATTATCCAGGCTGGTCTCAGCTCAGAAACTTTAATATAATCTTAAAACCGTTGTGTATGTAAAGATAGGGACGGTAGTAACTTTATCAGTCTTTTTTGCCATTTGTCTTCATTCGTGGCATGGCTCTGTTTTACTGGCTTCTGGAGGTTGTGACTGCTACTTTACAGATACAAGCACTTGCCTAAAAAGCATTTGTAGGTACAAGAGGTGTTTTGCACCTCTAACACATACCTTATTTCCGCGACTATATATTAATGGTATACGACACAGTATAGAACTCTCTATTCTATATGGCTTACTATTGCTGTATTTAATGGTGTATTTACTTACTTGGCTAGCTAATAAGTGTTTTCATCTGGTTCTGACCTGACACAGACTCATTCTCTGAGAAATGGTGTTTAATTCTTCCAAGTACGGGGAGGCAGTGATTAGTTGCTGGAAAAATCCCAAGCAATATATATAGTATGCCACAGGGAAAAATTGTATCCCTCAGTGGCAAAAGGGTTAATTAAAAACATGTGAGAAATGAATTTATTTTTTCTTTTTATTCAAATCTCTTTACTTTAGGCCAAAATGAATCTGGAGTTGCTGTCCATAATGGGAGAATATATTTAGTTGGTGGATATTCAATTTGGACAAATGAGCCTCTGGCTTGTATCCAGGTGAGTGGTTGCAGTGCCTTTTGAAGTTTGCTCGGATGGTTCAGCGAGGTTACAGTGTGCATTGCTGCTACTAAAAGAAGAGATATGTATGTGTAGAAAGAGGCTCAAGGTCTCTTCTTTTGTGCAGCTAGTTTCAGCTACTAAACTTCATCCTGTATCCTAAAAATGATGCCTAATAAATGAGCCTAATAAATGAAAATAAAGAATGGGGATGAGCTTTGAAAATATATGTAATATCTGGAAATAGGGAAACTGGGATACCTTTCTTTCTCATAAACCAAAAAATCTAAAAATCTTTGACAATAGTCCCTTCACACCTCCAAAACTTTACAAACGCCTCCTTTCCATGATTGCCTTATTTTCTATATCAGAATTCGTTGATTTCCATAAATGCTTAAACAGCTACAAAGGTGTTCTTCCTTCCTGGCAGAGGCTGTGAGTAGTATTGGTTGATGACTGGTTTGATGGGCACAGCTTGTGCCCCTGGCACATTGGCAGGTGAGCAGCCTAGGCTGGGCAAGTTGCCAGCTGGGACTTTAAGAACAGTAATAGCCTTTGTTGCTATTTTATTTAAGGTATTATTTGTATTATTATTTTACAATTCTTATTGTGGTTTCATATTTTACTTGTTCCCTGATAAAATGTTGACGTGGATTAGCCCTGACCTTTCTCCTGACCTCCAGAAAAGTATATCCTTATAACTACTCATATTATCTAATCTCATCCTTTTGGGAAGATTTTTAACAACTGCTTTAGTATCTTTAATAGCTGCAGAACTACTCAAGCTTTTTATTTCTTCTCCAGTCACATCTCATAAGATATATATATTTTTTCAAGAAACTTTTCTATGTTGTCTAAGTTTTCAAAATTGCTAGCATATATTTGTACAGCCAGCCCTCCATATCCGTGGGTTTCCACATCCACAGATTAAACCAACCGTGGATAGAAAATACAGTATTTTTTGGATATGGAACCTGCGGATTTGGAGGGCCACCTGTTATCTTACCATGTCTGTTATCCTTTACATTCCCTTTACATTCATAATATTATTTGTTTTTTCTCTTGATTTCTCTTGCCAGAAGTTTGGGGATTTTAATATACTTCTATTATTCATACAGATCAAGTAAAAAAAAAATCAGCAAGGGTAGCGTACATGTGAAAAACATAATTAACGAGCTTGTCCAAATGGATGTGAGTTCTGGATTGAACAGTTAGAGAGGATATATTTTTCTTATTATATGTGAAACATTTATAAAAACCAATCATGCACTAGGGGTAAGGTTAAGAAAACTAATAAATTTCAAAAGTTGAGTATTACATAGAACTATGTATCTCTAACACAATGCAATTAAGTTAGAACTTAACAAAAAGTTAAATAAACCCCTATATATATCTGGAAATATAAAACACATTTCTACATAACTTATGGGTTAAAGAAGTCACAATGGAACTTTAAAAAATTCTTAGAACTGTGTGATAATAAAAACAATACATAGCAAAGCTCGTGGAATAGATATAGCTTAGTAAGTTAGAAAATGAACCAAAAAAGTAAAGAAGAAAGTGAGAGATCATAAAAATGAGAGGAAATTAATGAACTAGGAAACAGTAATGCAGTAGAAAAAAATGATCACACACACACACACACACACACACACACACACACACACACACACACACACACACACACACACACACACACACACACACACACACACACACACACACACACACACACACACACACACACACACACACACACACACACACCCCTCTCTGAACCTCAGACTTTAAGGGAGTTAATTGAAGTCTGCCTTGTACTACAGCTTGATCATATCTTTTGGATAACAACAAATGAGCAAACTGTTTTCTCCCGAAGAGTGCTTCTAGTCTTCATCCAAGCATGTATTTGTCAGTCTTCATAGTCTTTTCGTTTTCTTTTTATTTTTTCTTCTTCAGAATTGGTAAAACATTGAACTGGGCAATAGGCAGTGTGCTCTGCAGTACTGGAACACTTTTATTTTTTTTAAAGTGGTTTTGGGACCCTTCTTTTGAGTAATTGTATGTACAAGGGGAGTAAGTGGGTTTTGTTTTGAGAGCTCCCAGTTAAACTGGGGTTCCAGTACCAGAGCAGCAAGCAACCCTGCCCTAGGGAAATGAAGGGGTGGACGTGGTGTTTACGGTGCGCCTTCACGGGATACTTCTTTTACCTGGCAGATGGCCCAATGCCTAGTTGGGCTACCCGTGACCAGGGTGTCCCTCACACGGGAAGCCTGTTTATCCTGGCAGACGCCCTTGCGCCTCCTCTGACCCGTGTCCAGTTTATGCCCTGGGAGCCCGATCTTATGTTCTCCCAGGCCGTCCCGGGAAAACCTGGACTGGAGCAGCTGCCATTCTTCAGATGGAAGACGCAGACTCCATACATCACCACAGTAGGATACAAGTTGAAAGATTTTTCCTTACAGACCCTGGGCAGACAGGGCGCAGTATGTCCCCGGGTCATATGAGGCAGGAATGAAGTCAGGCAGAGAGTACGTGTGCACCTGTGGCAACTTAGCAGTATATATAGGAACCGGGGTGTGGGTCACTCAAGGTTTGGGGGCAAATGACTGAATGGTTGTTTAAAGGAAACAGCAGGAAAGCGAGATGCATCTTAGTTCTTATCCCTGGCCACAGACTTGGGCCATTTGGGTGTGGCGCAGAAGTGGAAACTGTCAAGGATGACTGAGCCTTGCTTCTCCTATGAGAAAGTTAAAGCTGTATTCACAATGGTTGCTGAGGCAACATAAAATTATAAGAATTCACTACAGGGTTTACCATCAAGAAAAGCTGCAAATTTTAAATACATTTATGGGTATATTTCTACTAATTTTAATATCAAGGAATAGAAAACAAGTTGAAGCCATAACATAATGGGAAAATGAAGAAAACTCTCTATACATACCAAATTTAGGAAAGCAGAGTGTTGATGTACTTCAAAATGTTTCCATATCTCCTGTTTTGGAATAATCTTTAGTTTGTAAGGCGAAGAAAATTAAAAAAAAAAAAATCCAGAAAATTTCAGTCACATTATTTGTTTTTTGAACCCAAAGAACTTTTCTTTAGAATGATAACTAACCATATACACTAGTTAATTGCTAATGATGTCTGGCTGTTCCCAAACAAGCAAATCTATCCTTGAGAGATAAAGGAATACAAATGTATATTTTAAACCACTGAGGATATTCGAAAGTATCCTCCGGACTAAGGTGATTTTAAAAGAGGGGATTCAAAAATGTTTTAATCAGTGCCTGTATTAGTGAAATAAATTTCACATCTGAGATCTTACAGTAAAATATTTGAATAAATTTGCTTTTATTAAAAAGTCAGCATTATAGGTAGTTCTGTGTTCCAGTAGTAATTTTGACCAATAGAGTAAGTCTCCATATAAGCATATGGATCATTACTTGAAGAGATGTTTGAAGAAATTTATGTCTTCATAGATAATAGACTTATATATCATATATCTTTCATTTTAGTTATTAACAGCTGGTTACAGATTATATTATCAATCATCCTAAGCTAAGGCTCAAATAATAATTTTCTTATTTCATGGGTGACTACAGACTATTTTGGGGGCACTAACAGTATTATACTAATATATTGGTGGACAGACTAGCTACATGTTCAGATTCAGACCACGTCTTTACTACTTGCTGGAAGAATATCCAATAGAAAAGCAAGATAATGGGAGACTGGAATAGTGTTTATGAGAAAATGTTGGTTAGACAGTAGAAATTCCTCCATACAAATCAGCAAATTAGGAAAGTGGTGGAGAAAATCATTTGCATTCCATTAGTCTGTTTCTGTTGCATATAACAGAATACACGAAAGTGAGTAATTTATGAAGAATCAAAATTTATTTCTTACAGTTCTGGAGGCTACGAAGTCCATGGTCCAGGGAAAACTTTGGTGAGGGCCATCTTCTTGGTGGGAGCTGTAGAGTCCCATGGTGACGAGGGGTATAACATGGCATGAATGGCAAGAGCAAGAGAGAGCTAATCTTCTCACTTGCTCTCCTTATAAAGTCATCAGAACCAAGCCCATGACAATCTATTAAACCATCAACCCTTGACTCCATGAATGGATCAATCCATTCGTGAGGGCACAGTCTTCACAATCAATCATCTCTTAAAGGCCCCACCTTTCAAACATCATAATTGGCTTTCCAACCCTCTTAACACAATTAAAATGGAGGTTAAGTTTCCAATACATGAACTTTTGGGGTACACATTTAACTCATAGCATGCGTATTAAAAATATCAAAATTAAAATTTTTTATGTCATGTATCACAAATCTATATAATTCTTAATCCAAGATTAATCCACAAATCATTAATCTAAGAGGGTGGCCAATTAATGAAGTTCATACTTAAATAGTTCAGAGATTGTTTCATTAATATCCAGAAGGACTAAAGTCATTTTTTTTTTCTTTTGCCCTTGAAAATATCAGCCAATAAGCTTTCTCATTAGACTGCCTCTTCTGGACCCTAATCCAAGTTTATGTGACTGTCATTTGTAGGATTCAGCCACACTATGATGAAGCATGTCAGACGTGGAGAAAGCATACTATTTTATTGGCTGCTTCTACTCTGATTTAGCACAGACTACTTTATATGTCACAAAGACAACCCAAACAAGAAAAAAGCTGAGATGCTTTTAAATTAATGCTTGGTGAAAGATTGAGATTTGTACTAGTTAGTAATAAAGACTCATGGAAATACTGGTAATAGATTCCTGATAAAAGTGAAGGCACTCTTGACTACTTAGTGGGTGTGTAAACAAATGCCTGGCACAGAGGTTTGACTCTAATCTGGTGCTTTGTGGATGACAAGCAGCACATGAGGGAGCAGCTGCATAAGTGTGCGAGTGATTAGTCTGTGTTTCCCGATCACCTCTACTGTTCTCTTCATTTACTATTATTTCCCTTTGGCTGAAGGATATGCTGCCAAGCTGGAACTGCCTTCTCCCAAATGCCTTCTTTCTGCCAGTTTGCAGGGGAGTGTTTTGGAGAAAAACTGCCAAACCTTCCTTTTCCCTTCTCAGATTAAATACATTACATCTGCTAAACATATGCAGTCTCTGTTGGCCCAGGGAACCAGACAAAAGCTCTCTGGATGATAACCTCACTGGTATTTTGTCTTCTAAAAATGTACTCAGTTGGGGGGAGGGATATCTAAATGGCAAGAAATCCTTGCTTTTTCTGGGTTTTATCCTTGAGCTCAAATACTGGCTCTACCATTTACTAGTCATGTGACTTTGAGCAAGTCACACAAATTTTCTCTGTATCTCGATTTTCTTCTCTGTAAATTGAAGACGATACTTAACATTATATAGCTGTGGTAGATATTAAATTTCAATGATCTCTATTTTTTATATTTAATGAAATAATAATCAAAATCCCATTGAGCCTTTCCTTTTTGTCATGGGGTAGGGGAGTGATACTTGTCAAATTGATTTTAAAGTTTGTCTAGGAAAATAAATAAATGTATAAGAATAACCAGGAAATTTTTTTAAATGTATGAGACTTGCCTTACCCAGTCAAAACAACTGTAAATGTGATACTGCAATAAGATACATAAATGAGCAAAAGAGAACTGAGGAAAGTTTGTATTTAGTATATAAAAGATATTTTAAATTAGTAGTGGCAGGGTATATTGTTCAATAAATGGATTGGGGCAACTAAATGTCCATTTGGGAAAAAATAGCTTGAAGTATGACTTTTCTTTTATATTAGGACTTAGTGATTTCTTCCTTTATGAGCTTGGATCCCTTTCATCTAAAATAATGCATTATTGTCCTCAAAGGCTTAAGAGTTACCCACACAGGTGATAGATAAAGGCATGAGAATGGACAAGAGCATTAAAGAGTACCAAGAAGTCAGTGACTGGAATATTGGGGCACAACTACATTTAGGATGTAGTTGGAGGAAAAGGGGCCAAAGGTGGATAGCAGTAGGACAATGCCATGACAAAGTTTTATTTATTTTTAAATCATGGACCCCAACGGAGGAAAAGTTTTAGGTGAGGTTGGAGGAAAGTCGAATGAAGAGAGATTGAGATGACTGAGGGCTGGAAAAAGCCTGATGGGTTTGATAAATAATATAGCAGCCTTCCTGAAGAATTTTCCTAGTAGCAAGATTCAGCTAGGTGACAGCAGGCACAGGCTAACAAAGATGTGCCTTACAAATAAAAGAGCTGGAACTCCAGTTTGACTAGGAAATACTACGAAAAAATTTTTAGAATCAACTGAACTAATTTTGAACCTGCTACTAAGTTGTGCCATAATATTCTACTGTGTGCCAGATGTCACCAGTTTTTCACAACAAAGCGCAAGGTCTTGTTTTCTTCATTTTACTGATGAGGATTTGTAAGCCAACATTATGACACTAACTATTGTGGGCAAGTAATTTAACCAGTCTAAGGCATTTTGCTAAATGAGAATACTACCTACCTCATCACTGTTCTAAATATAAGTGATAATATATATATATATATATTATCACTATATATTATCACTATATATAAATATAAGTATATGAAGGTACTATATATATATATGTATATGAGGGTACTTCAAAAAGTTTGTGGAAAAATAGAATGAAAGATAATATGAATCATTCCATGAGCTTTTTGAAGTATACATACACACACACACAAAAACATACAGTCTAGCACTTAGTAGGAACTTAATATTTCTAGTGACATCCAAGCAAAAAAAATAATACCTAAGATATGGTCATGGTGGCATTACTGAATTTAAGGATTCCTTTTATGTGTACACAGCTTTATTTTAAGCAATTGTTACCGACAAACAAGCTTTTTCTCTTCCTCTTTTGTAGGTATTGGATGTAAGTAGAGAAGGCAAAGAAGAAGTATTCTATGGGCCTACACTCCCTTTTGCTTCCAATGGAATAGCAGCATGCTTCCTTCCAGCTCCATATTTCACATGCCCTAACCTTCAAACTCTTCAAGTGCCTCATCACAGAATTGGCACTGTCTGAAAAGCCAATGCTCTGTTAATAACCATCATGAACAGGAGGAAAACAAAGGCCCATCTTTTGGATACTGATACATCTTTTTGCATAAAAAGACTCAGTGCTCCATGCTTCCTTGTCTTGTTTTATAGGTCTTATATTCAGATAAATATTAGCAAAAAATGAACAATTTTCTAAAATACATTATTGAAAACTCTTGTCACCCTTCTCAGCGTATGTCAACATACAATACAATATGTATGACTTTTATTGTGGTGTAGCTTAGTGCCAACTTAATGGTACATTATTGTTCCATGGGTCTTTAGAGCATTCTTTGTATACTTTTTCTAATCAGCACTGTCTATGACAACATGAAACTGTTAGTAAGGCAATTTATTTCACAGAATGATAAATGATCTTTAAAAATATCTTCCACACCTAATCCCTTTACTACCTACACCTGGGCTTGTAATTTTTCTTTTTAAATTTTAACATTATGCAGCCCTGCTCAGTAAAGACTCAGTATTATGACATCATGAATTTTTAAATGCCATATTTTATTCAAAGTGATAGGAATAATAGAAGTACACTGGAATAGCAGTTGGAATACACAGATTTTTCACCTTGGTTACTCTGGCCTTGGGTCAGAACCTTAATTTTGCAGAGCTTCAGTTTTATCACCTTTTAAGGAGGATAATTACTGATTTCCATATTAATTCAAAACAATGTTGTGAGTATTAGGCAAATGCTCTGAAGTATTTTGCCTAAGAAAAAAATGTTACTCAAATTACAAGGTACTTTACTGTCTTTAGAGCCTTATAACTAAATAGGGAGACTATTTTTGAAGTTTAAACATTACTAGATAGAACTTGGAAAACATACTATGAGATAAATGATTCTGAAAAGCATCTGAAAGAGACACAGTAATTAGGAAATAGGGAGTTTACCGAAACAGAGGATATCTAAACTTGTACAAATCCTTACCTCAGATAACTCTCTCAAATGTCTCACTTAAAATCACTTAGTGAAAAATGACATTTTAAAGCTAAAAAAAATTAGTTGTTCTAATTATGATACCATAAAGTGCTCTGACATAAATTTGAACCTGGAATTGGCAATTCTAAGGAAAAGTTATTCTACTTTGTTAAAGGTTATGTCAATCTTGAGCGCTTGTGGGATTCTTCTCCACCAATACATATTTTATTACTACCACTTTTAATAATGCATAAGAATTCTTTTTTAGGCTAGGTTTTTGGATTTGCTTTGTCTGTAACAAAAAATAAATAAAACAACTTAATAATCATATTTGAACGTAATTCAACAAGAATAATGTGAGGTTTTTTTCCCCTACTCTTGTCAGGACCGAGGTCATCTTTATTAAAAGAAAGACTTTACTCTGATTTTTTTTCCCTCATCAGTTTAATCATTCAGCAATTCCTCTCATAAGAAATTGCCATTTTATTCATATAACCATTTTTAGTAGTCAAAAGTGAATGAAAAAAGAATCTTATTGGAAGTACAGAATTCACTAACTTTATACATTGTTATAAGATACTTAAAGCATTTTAAAAATATGTATGAATTCTGGTCATTCAGATTAAAGGGCAGGAGGGAAGACTAAGGGTAAGGAAAAAAAGGTAAATTTTAAAAAGAACAGGAATTCAGTTTAGACAAAAAAACTTAAGAATATTTGGCCAGTTCTGAACAGTGAAAACTGATATTGGTACTTGATATTTAGATTAACCACAACTTCTATAAGCCACCTAAACTAAACTTTAAAAATGTCTTACCAAATCAGGAAAATGGACTCCAGCATTTTGGAAATTTTTTCAACAAGGACTTAAGCAAGAAGCATTTCAGGTTTACTAAATTTTCTATTTGGCACATGAATTTTCCCTCCAGCAGTTTTGCCTTAAAACTCATAAAACCATTAAAATCTATTTGTATTCACAGACCCTACATCAATGAATGAAAAGGAAATGGTCTAAGTATAAGCTTGCCTGACTGATAATGGAAAGACAGCCTGAGATTATCCTTGATTTTTCGAACTATTCATATAAAACAAATAGCATATATTATTAGACCCCTCCTTGGTGACCTTTATAATGTATTATTTACTACTATTACAGAATTGAACTCAGAATTTTAAAAAGTTTTGCATGGAGTTTGAGCACATCCTTTATAGCCAAAGAGTAGCATCAAGAGTAGCATCAAAATAACTCATCCCTTCCCTAAAAAGAAAAAAACAGATCGCTTGTAATTAGACCCTTTTCCTCCAAATCATCAATAATAAGAGAAATAAAAATTCTGTAAAACTATGTATGGTCATACAAGCCAAATCCCATTGAAATTACTCAAATTTGTATTTTCTATTTTAGTGAACTATCCTACAGTAACTCATCTTCCATTTTTACTCTTCAAAATTAAAGGCCACACTGTATTTGTATTTAAATTATACTAATATGAATATTCTATAGGAAGACCATGAGATTTCCAACCATTTAAACATAACTTTAAGATTTTACTTTAAATAAGAAAACAAGCAGCAGTACCATATACATCGTAGCAGAGTATTCTGTGGGAGGAAAAACTACCAAAGACATGAATCTCTAAAATAATGTGTATGCACAATGTAATAAATTTCCTTGGATCCTTAATAACAAAATGCCAATTAGGTTATGATTAGGGTATCTTTCATACTTTTTCCTTCATATTTTTCTTATACTTTAGCCATATGTACACTATATCCCCCCTTCAGCCACTGCGATAGCTGAAAACCTAACTTTCTATTGTTTTACAACAAATATAAAAGCAAAAGGAATAAGACAGAAGATACTTCTCCAGGTATTATGGCTCATTCTTATTTTGTTTTGTTTTTGTTTTGGCGGCTGGCCAGGCTCATTCTGATTTTAGTTTTCAAATTGTGAATGTTATAAAAAGTTAAACAATCATGGGCACAATGTAAGTTAAATACATACTTTTTTATTATATATATATCTTTAATGTTTATTATATGTACAAATAACTTATAAACATGCATATAAAATAAGAATGTCTAGAATTTTTCTAAAAGCACAATTCACAAATGCAATACACTGAATAACCATCAGCACATCAAATATTTTAGTAAGTAGAAATTGGTCAATTCCAACCATTTGGTACTGATTTTAGTAAACTTACCATATAAGTTATCACAGACTCAAACTACAAATCTCATATCTTATTAAATCTGTGAAAGAATATGCTACTTTGCTAGCTTCCCAAACAAACTGTTTTAACCAACAAGGCATGTTATTTATATTGGCATACTATACTCTTGCCTGACAAGACAGTATTTTTAACTGTAAGAGGAGTAGGCAGGAGATCAGTTTTGGAAAATGTAAGGTTTATGTAAAAAGTCTATCAAAAAGAAGTGGTTTAGCACAGATAATACAACTTTTGGTGAGATTTCTGTATCTACTTTTTATCTTTGAAATGTGAGTGCTATGATAACACATAAAATTTAGAGAAGGCTGATTTCCTAAAGGCTTTTCCCGACTGTAGAAGCTTGTCAAATTTTTACATGACATATAATCTTAACTGTCAAAGATCCTGTGAAAGTACATGGAATAAGGGTCCATGTAGTTCTTTAAGAAAAAAGTAGCTTTAAAAATTTGTGATAAAGCATGGAAGAAGATAATAATAACGGGTAATGAAAACCTACAAATAGCCTAAGACTCACAAATGATTATTTTTTTAAATAGATGCCCAAGAAAAAGTCAAATATACTTAAGAAGAAAAGAAAATATATTAGGGATAGATAAAACTATAAAGGTTTTAAACTATGAAATTCTTCTAATGCAAATGAACTCAATACTGAATGCTTTTTGCACAGAGACAATCCTCCATGTTTTTTCTCCCCAATGGAAACCTTCTAATTGTTAATTAAATTGAAATTTAAATCATAACCAAATCTGAATGTCTAATAAAGTCCTTTCACCACTCTGTTTTCCTTCAGTCATCTTTTACTCTATCTGGTATTTTATACATATTATTTCATTGGAATATTCATGTACCCAAAATATATCTTTTAATTTTCTCCCATTTAAGTGACCTACGTTTCTATAGAAGGGGTGGCAAACTGAATTAGCTAAGTGTTGAATGAACATGATATTCAGAGAAAGCAGCTAAGAGAGTCTCTTGTTTGTAATGAGGTAAGTTTGAAAAGAAAAGGTACAGTCAGATGGCAGAAAGCCTCCAGACTAAAGGGTTTGAATGTCTGCTTATAAACAATGGGAAGTTACTAGAGGTCCTTTAGCAGAAAAGTAACAAGGGGAAAGTGGTATTTTAGGAACACTAATTTCAGAACTGTATGTAGAATAAACTGCAGGAAAGAAGACCAGAGATAAGGAGATTGTAATGCCCAACAGGGAATAAAAAGAAAAGAAAAGCAAAACAAATCAGTTTAGATGAAAGGGATTGCTAAGAAGAAAAAAAAAAAAAAAAAGGCCCAAGAGCCTATACTGGTGATCAATTGAATGTAGGGAAGAATGAAGAATCTAAGACGCCTTTGGAGTTTCAAGGCTAAGTAATTTAGGAAAATAGTGTATTCCCTGGATAGAAAATGAAAACAGGAGCTAGTATGGGATAGGTGACATGAGCAGCTTGACATGTCGCCTTGAAGATTTCAGGAGGATCCAACTAGAGATTTAGAGAGAAATTAGCACTATAAATAGATTTGAGACAAAAGATTATGAGCTTATATTATCAGCTCATTACTAAAAGTTTGTTGAGACAAAGCAGGTGAAGGGTTAGATCTTACTTTTGGGGGCAAGAAAAAAGACAGTGAGGAGGCAGTGTAGAAAGGATGCAGTATAGGAAGGAAGGGGCGGTATCGTTAATGAAGGGATGGGAAGGTTAGGAAAATGCAAATGTCACAGAGAAGCCAAAGGACACAGGAAATGAGAACATACTCTCACATTTGACCAAAAGAGAGTGGCTTACATTACAATGGTGGAAGAAGCAGCTTCAGAAATTATAGGGTATTTAGGGGAAAATGGTTATTGAGAAAGTGAGTATCAGGTACTCAAAGTCTGGGAATAAAGAAGGCAAGATTGTGGTAACAAGCGAAAGAATGGTCAGTAAAGATTTTCAACAAAAGGAACTAAGACATAAATTTTCTTTTTTCTTCAATTAAGAAAACAGCTCCTTTAACATTTTACTTACACATAAATACAAAATACACACACAGACATATTGTTACAGACTTTTTGTTGTTACTAATTAAGTACAACTTTAGTTATTCTTAGCATCTACATATATATGCCCTAACGAATGATTCAGTGGCAGCTTTTCCTATCCCTTAAAAGTTTCATATTCTAAGGAACAGTATTCTCAAAGACATCTTTACCAATCTCCCTTGGAAAATACAAATATATATGTACATACACATACACATAAATAACCTCTTTAAAGGGACCACCTTTAAGAGATTAAACTCCTTTAATTGCTGAAACTTGCAAAGCAACACATTATTACTTTAATAAATCACTATCAATGAAAAGAAACTCAATGCTATGAAGTCTACTAAGCAGCTTTAAAGAAGCTTTTATTTTATTTGTTCAAGTAATGACAGATGATTTGGGGGGAAACCAGACCATTTGTATGTCATGAAAATAACAGATACTTCTTTGGATTCCATGAATTACAGTTAGGAAAGAGCTAGTAACTAGAATGCTGACTGCAATGTATTTTATTTTTAAAGATACTTCTTGAGCCATTCAAGGGTTGAAACGTTTTCTTGAAGGTACAGTAGAACCACGATAAAGACTATAATCCCAAGAAGAAAACAAATAATTTCAAGATCGGCAAACATGTAAGAAAATATTGAGAAAAGTGAGATCATTCATCTAGGACATACCATTAGAGAAAGAGGAACAAAATTGAGACGTGTTCTTTGTTGTTACATGAATAATAATCATGTCTGTACTCCTCCAAATGGAATATGGGCCAACAAGTACTTCCACATACATTATCCCATTGCTTCTTACAATAATACTTAAATAGAAAAGGGATTATTGTTCTTTTTTCTCTATGAAGGAACTGGGCTCAAAAGGGTTAAGAAACTTGCCCACTATCAAAGGCAGAGCTGGGTTTGAGACACCACGTGAGTTCCCAACACTTGGACTGGAGGTCGTTCCACCAAATAATGCTCACCACAAAAATGAGTCAAGGATAAGACCCAACTGGTAAAATAAACAATCTGGAGGAGACAAAGTTAAAAAGTTGAGAAATAATAGCTGCTAATGGGAACTAAACAGGTTCCCTGCATAAGATGCTAAGTTATAAGGGGCTCTGAATGAAGAGCAAGGAGATAGATCAGCTGATTTCTCAGTCCTCTTCTTCATAATTTTAAGATTTTCTATAATATTATTATTTATTCACTTTCTTAAAGGCTCTTGTATTTCTACCTCCTGATATGTCTTTTAATGACAACTCCGAAAGAAAGGATTAGTAGAGAAAAAAATCTGGCTACTCTTGGAACCTAAGCATACACACTGTTGGCACAAGTTTAAGAATTTTTTTTAGGTATTAACTATATAATCCTTTATTCAGACTTGGTCTCATTCCTAACAATTAAGTGTGCTTTATAAGAGTTTTATTTATTAAGTTGCCTTATACACAGTATAAAAAAGGAAAACAAATATACAGTTCCATCTCCTGACCTCCCCTCACACCACCCTGGCAAAAAAACCCAGAATAGGCAGCAAGGTAATTTGAAAAGTATCATATTAAAACACAATTTGTAAAAAATAAAATTAAAAAAACTCACAACAAATCATCCACAAGGCAGGAGGTCACATTACAATAAAAAGTCCATAGATGAACCAGTACAAAACTGCTTAATACTAGTACACAAAAAACACTCCCAGTTAGAAGAAGTTTCTTTAATTTAGTTTAATTAAAATCTCTTCAAAAAAGAATGCAGTTTTGCAAAGTTCCAAGGATCCTATTACATAGTTTCTAATTAACATTTATTTCCTTATTTATATACTTTACACTTACAGGTATGTAAGGAAAAATATCCCAGAAATTATTTTTAACAGAACATTATACAATTAATTAAAAGTAGGAGTTGGAGTGGTGCAAAGTGGTTTTAGATAGTGATAATCAATAGAGAGAATGAATCACAAAATATATTAGCTATTATCATTTTCCAGTCTCTGCATCTCATCTTGTCCTGCCTGTCCTAGGTGAGACAAAAGTTTGCTATAGGCTTCCCTGTTGAAAAAAAAGAAAAGAAAGCAAACATATTTGTTACCTTTTCCATTATTTTTCATTTAAGCATTTCCAAACTAAGCATGTCTGTCTGTGTATCTATCTATATAGCAGAATTAGCACAACACTTTTTAAAAAAAATAATGCTTTATATACATCGTGAGTATGAGGATACTCCAAAAAGTTCACGGAAAGATTTGTATTATCTTTCAATTCTATTTTCCACAAACTTTTTGAAGTACCATCCTAAAACTAGACATTAAGATTTAGTTTTTTTAGTATGATTTTTATAAGTACAATGTGAGATAAAAATGACATGTAAAAGTACATTATTATTTGAAATAATATAATGCTCACAGTTAAAATATGTTCATGGAATATTGCTTAAGGACAATGACAGTGCGATTATAATGGGAAGATGTGTCACAAACATAAGTATAAAAACAAAAATTCTATAACCATAAAACAGACCTGCATAACAAGCTTCGAATAACCCCATTTTCTTCCTTATCTTCTTAAAAGTAACAAAGTTTAAAAATAAAATACTGTCTCTCCTATTAGATTCACTAGTACTTCCCTGTATCGGGGGTGTTTTTTCAGAAGATTTATTGCATCTGGCAGTTATTTCATTAGTTTAAATATCTGTGCTGTTCAGAATCTTTAAAACCAGCTTTCTCATGGTCATGCCTGGCCACACAAGGTAGTAGGCTAGCAGGACATTTGTCCCAACAACATACTACATTAGGGCAGTTCATACAAAACCTCACTAGTTTTTTCATTCGCACTTGAAGACTACTCAGAGAAGCCAAATGTTAGACAATTCTCTGTACAAGATCGTTTTGTGACATGACGGTAAATACCATTTTTTCAAAACTATCATTTTAAGTGATCCAACCTTCTCTCTCTAGAAAACTTTAAAGGCTAACCATATTACTGTGCAAGAAAGAAAGATTTTCTACTCTGGCATAGAAAAAAGGGGAGGCTGTCTGGTTTCCCCCGCTTTTTGTGTTCATTTACTGTATTGAAAAGATGGATTCCATTTAGTTAGGTAAAGCTATAATCAACATAGTCATGAATCTAAGCAAAATCTCAAATATGACATTGTATAGTCAAAAAATTTCAACTAAAAATTAGAATATGTTTATTAAATGTGTACGTGTAAATAGATACACATGATGTGATTAAAGTACTTTTATTCTTTAACAAAATGAGAACATACACATTCTGATGTGAGAACTGACTTCTCTAAAATAAATCTCTTCAGAAACTATGGGCGGCTCATTTACTGCAGTACGCTAAATAGTCCAGCACTACTTTTGGTTGGGTTATGAGCCTATAAAAAAAGCCTTATTACCTATTTTTGAGAAAAATCCATATTATCTAATTGGGTCACTTATCTTATTTACTGGATATGCATGATATAGTTGACTCAATAAATCAAGTAATCCTCAAAGGATTATGATTTGCCACCATGGATTTTATAAAAAACAAGACACCTGAGGCTCTGAAGTCCACTTCTCAATGAGGATCATGGAATGTGTTTTGAGCAAGAGTAGCACTACTGAAATATACAGCTTTCTAAAGTGGTCACTTTGAAAGGAACAACATGTGAATGGATATGTCAAGTCTAATAAATTTGTAATAAGCTGTACTACTATCTAATGATACTTTTTAAAACTGGTAACAATCACAGTATTGAAACATTTTTCATCTCAAAAGAACATACCCCAAACTTTGGAGAATGGGAAAATAATCCGTTTTTATAAAATGACATATAGATTTTTATATCATTGCCCCCCCCAATGTAATTAAATTATCATACATACCTTTGTGCAATATTTCTGCCAAGGCCCCATTTCCGCTCGGAATCCTTCAAAGATTGAGTGAGGGAAGAAATCAAATGGATAACAAGCTGCTGGTCCAATGCTGCTACTGTTTCTAAAATGCTATAAACTTGATAATCGTACCTCATACCATAATCCTGGATGAACTGCCTGAAAGTAAAACAGGTTACTTAAGATTACTTCTGCGGTAATTCCTTGGGCTGCTGCTATCTACATTGCTATCAGGTATAACCTGAACAACAACAAAAAAATCATTTCATGTAAGATCACTGTAAGAATATACGTGCAATATGAAGACTATTTATAAAATGTTACAGAACAGAAATGATGACCAGAGTGATGACATTGTGGGGGGAAGAGGGAAGAGTTCAAATCCCAGGAGGGAGAATAAGGGGGAAAAACCTAATCCCAGAGACTTTTTAGCTATACTCTTTTGCTATACAGGTGGGAAGGGTATAAAAAACACTAAGAGGGGGAAAAGAGATTTCCTAGTTAGTTTTTAGTCCTTCATATCTCTAGATAAACAATATTTTCATGAGGAAAGCAAATTATTCATAATATACTTTTATGTCCTTTAACAAGAAACTCTGGACCCATACAAGGCCTTTATTTTAAAATATTACATATTTAACCCTAAACTTTCCCCATCCCCCAACTACCAATCAACAAAATAAAAGCCACCTACCTTAATAAATTGTAGATAAAAAACATTCAGTCTTTGACCATATAAAATCCCTTTCTCCCCTCTTAGAGCTTCACAATTTTCTCAAATCCACTCCTATCAAGTTATCACAATTTAAATAAAGTATAAACACCTGACAAGTGCCAATTATGTGATGAGAAAAAAATTGAGGAATCAAAGAGCCAGCACAAAATGAAGGAAATGGACCAAATTATTTATCATGATAGTGGTAAGGTAGAGATATACATAAATAGGTGAACTTTTAGAAACGTTCAGAAAGAAATGCTAAAAAAACACTGCTCTAACAGAAAGTACAAGACTCTAAAGGGGACAAGTTAGGGGGGAAAAAAAAGACAAAACATTCCTCAGGTTGCACTGTTATTCCTATGAACAACAGATCTACTACACAGTCCACGCTTCACAAATTAAACATAAAGCAAGTCAGAAAACCAGTGACATGAACTTCTACACTGGATCCTGAGTAACATGTTTAGCTAGCTCTGAAAGCCTGTGAACCTGCTGTCATGATTCATGTTTCCTACTTTTTCCTCTCAAATACATGTGAGATTCTTCTTTACTAAACCCACAGGTAATTTTTAAGTCAGCTAACTTATCTCTTTCCCTGGCACTTTCATTTTTCAATAAAACAAATGTAACAAAACTACTGCCAAAAATACAATAATTGAAATACTATAAACAAGTAGTAACACATTATGTTTTAGATAATTAGTTATTTTAAAAACATGTTGGCTGTCAAATGGCTGGCAATAGTCTCCTTGCCAGTTGGCATATTTTTCAGTTACCTAAACACTGAAGTCAGTTGGGCGGCAGGTTCTCCTTCTGACCCCACTTGGCAGGCTTTAACCATGTATTGCAGGTTCTCTGTGGCCAGCCTTTTAACTAGGAGGAAAAATTACAGTATTACACACTGTGTCTGAATTGACCATCTGGATCCTCATTTTTGTGAACACTCTTGATTTAGAAAAATATGTTGTTTTCTTAAAGTATGTACAAGCTTTTTGTTATTTTTCAAAATTAGTTATGAATTTTGTTTTGTTCTAAATACCTATCTCCCATTTTAATACAGTTTAAGTCTATGTTTTAGTCTTAAAACTGAAATAATACATGTAAAGACATGAGTATGTCTTTCCATTTAGAAAGAAGTCCAGATTCAAAAACAGTATACCATTCTAATCCTGCAAACACGATTATATACTGACGAAAGAAAGCCATTAAAAATTCAGCTGATTTACAGATAGGCAGATTGATTTTTTTAAAAGATTCATTAAGAAAAATTCATTAAAAAAGGCATATTCTTTGCACCCCCTCACAAATATACAAGTAGGAAACTAGATACCACCAACAACTTATCTTTGCTTAAAATTAACCAAACATATATATGAAAATTATTTGTGATGTTATCTTCCTTTCAAAAGACTGCGAAGTATAAAAAGGGCATTTGTATTCTTTAAATATTTAACCAAAACCTTCAAACTGTGTACTTGTACAGAAAAATAATGCAAAAACATCAAGAAGAATGTAGAAAATCCAAAATGTTCTGAATGTTACCAAGTTTTTATGTTGTTTTTGAAACATTAAATATAAGTAGCCAGTGGAAAAAGTGCTTTCTCCAAGAATAAGAAAATTTTCAGAAACTGTAATCCATTATAGCAGGAGCACAAAACATACAATGAATATGAATTTAAATGGCCCGAGTGTAGTAAATAACGTTTTTCATGGCATGAGGCTAGTGGCTAAAGTAGAGCACACTTGCCTTTATTGAAAAAACGTGGTGTAACTTCTCACATTAGATGCATTTTACTTCATTAACTGAACTGAGCTAATTTTTTTTAACTGAGTAATCTTTTTTGTTTCTTTTTTAAACTAACAGCTTTATTGTCATATGATTCACTTGTTATGGAAAAAGTTTCCAAGGAAACATCAGACACTCAAGAGAGATGGAGAAGTCAGATGATTTATTACACTAGCAGTCCCAGGTGAACTCTCGTTCTGAATTCTTGGGCCCCGAGTGCAAGGAAAATGGGTTTTATACCTTTCTTGAGCAAGCATGCAAGCTTCTTTATTGGCTCTGTCTGTATTCAGGCAGAGTCACCCAAGTTGGGGGCTTCATAAAATGAGTGAGGGGCTTCATCAAGCAGGGTTACAGAGGCAGGAAATGTGGTTAAGGGGCTTTTTGTAAACTGAGCAGACAGCTTCTCCAAAGCAGGCAAACTGCAGAGTTACAGAAGCCAGGGATGCAATTAACGGTTAACCCTTAACACAACTCTCAGGTGTCCCTTACAAGCAAGCACATTCTAGCTGCAAAGTTAAACGGGGGGGGGGTGGTGGTGGTGTGTGTGTGTGTGTGTGTGTGTGTGTGTGTGTGTGTGTGTGTGTGAACGGGGGGGGGCTTAGAAATTTACATTTTGGGGTCCTCTTCACACATACGACACAATTCATTCATTTGAAGTATATAGTTCAAGGATTTTTAGTATATTCACAGAGTTGTGCAAACATCATCATACCCTTTAACTATCATCCCCTTTCCCCTGATTCCCCCTAGGCAACCCTAATATACTTTCTGTCTATAGATTTAACTACTTTGGACATTTCATACAAGTAAAATAATATATGTGGTCTTTTGTGACTGGCTTCTTTCACTTAGAATAATGTTTTCAAGATTCATCCTCACATGTATCAGTATTCTATTCTTTTTTTAAGGCTAAATAATATTCCATTGTATACATATATCAAATTTTTTCTTTTTCTTTCTTTTTTTTTTTTTTTTTTTTGCAGCTGGCCAGTGTGGGGATACAAACCCTTGGCCTTGTGTTACAAGGCAGTGCTCCAACTGACTGAGCTAACCGGCCAGCTGCATATATCAAATTTTTAAAATCCTTCCACTGGTTGAGGGACATTCCACCTTTTGGCTATAATGAATAATACTGCTGTAAACATGAATGTGCAAGTGTCTGTGTGGACATATGTTTTCATTTATTGTAAATATATATATGTTTAGGAGTGAAATTGCCGGGTCATACAGCAACTCTATGTTTAACCATTTGAGGAACTACCAGACTGTTTTCCAAAGTGGCTACACCATTTTACATTCCAACAGCAGTAAATGAGGTTTCTGATTTCTCCACATCCTCCCCAATCTTTTCATTATCTGACTTTTTCATTATAGACAACCTAATGGGTATGAAGTGGTGTTTCACTGTAGTTTTGACTTGCATTTTCCTCATGACTAATGATGTCAGGCACCTTTTCAGGTGCTCACTGGTCAACTGTTTATCTTTGAAGAAATGTCTATTCAGATCCAATGCCTATTTTTAAATTCAGTTATTTGTCTTTTTACTATTGAGCTTAAGTTCTTGATGTATTTGAGATACAAGTTCCTTTTCAGATATGATTTGCAAATATTTTCTCCCATTCTGTGGGTTGTCTTTTCACTTTCTTGATAGTGTCTTATGAAACACAAAAGCTTTTAATTTTGATGAAGTCCAATTTATCTCTTTTATTTTATGGCTCATGCTTTTGATGTCATATCTAAAATCTATTGCCAAATCCAAGGTCATGAAGATTTATTCCTATACTTTCTTCTACGAGTTTTATAGTTTAGCTCTGACATTTAGGTCTATAATCCACTTTGAATTAATTTTTGTATGTGGTGTAAAGTAAGGGTCCAATTTGATTCTTCTGTATGTGTTTATCCCTTTGACCTAGCACAATTTGTTGAAAAGACTATTTTTTCCCCATTAAACAGTCTTGGCACCCTCATCAAAAACAAACACACATACAAAAAAAAGGTGACCATAAACACAGGGATTTTATCTCTGAACTCTCTATTCTTTTCCATTGATCTATATATCAGTCCTTATGCCAGTAGTAAGTACAGTGTCTTGATTACTAATTGCTTTGCAGTAAGTTTTGAAATTGGGAAGTGTGAGTCTTCCAACTTTGTTCTTTTTCAAGACTGATTTGGCTATTCTGGGTCCCTTGCAATACCATGTGAATTAGTACGTAGTTTATATAGAACTGAGTATTAGGATAGCCACTTCAGCTTTCTGTGGTTGCTGTTTGCATGATGTATCTTTTCCCATCCTTTTACTTTCAATCTATTTGTATCTTTGAACCAAAAGTGTTTCTTGTAGACACCATATAGTTAGATCTTGCTTTTTATAATCCATTCTGATAATCTCTGCCTTTTGATAGGACCATTCAATCCTTTCACATTAATGTTATTATTGATAGAGTTTGATTTACAACAGCTATTTTAGTTTTTGTTTTCTTCACGTCTCATGTTTTTTCTTCCTTTGCTCTACTTTACTGCTTTCTTTTTGCATTAAGTGAATATTTTTGAATATAGCATTTTAATTTCTTTACTGATTTTTCATTATTTTTGAATTATTTCCTTGATGATTACTCTAGGCTAACCAAATTCATCTTAACTTATCAGAGCTTCACTTAATTTAGTTCTAGTGAAATATAGAAACATAACTCCTATATAGCTCTATTCCCTTTTCCCCTTTTTTTCTGGTACTGTTATACATATTACATCTACAAATGTTACAAACCCACCAATATATTGTTATAATTTTTACTTTATATAATGTGATGTCATTCAAAGAAGCTTAGAGAATAAAGGAGAGCAAGTATGTATCTTAACTTTTGCTATATTAACCTTATTTATTATTTCTGGTTTTCTTCATATGTTCCTGGATATTTGAGTTACCATCTGGAGTTAGTTCCTTAGCCAAATACAGTTTTGTTCACACCACCTCTTTTGTATTCTTATATTACATTTTTACATATTATAGGCCCAACAATATCTTACATACCTATTGTTTTATACAATTGCTTTTTTTTTAGTTAGTTAAGAGAATAAAGATGAAAAAGTATGCATTTATAGTTACATAATGATCTTTACTGGTGCTCTTTGGGGTTATTTTTGTGGATTTGGATTACTGTCTGGGGTCATTCTCAGTGTGAAGAACTCCTTTAGTATTTTTTAAAAGGTGTGCCTGATAACACATTTTCTCAGTTTTTGTTTATCTCTGGGAACATCTTCATTTCACCTTCAATTTTGGAAGGTAGCTCTGCTGAATACCAGATTCTTGTTTGACAGTTTATTTCTTTGATTACTCCAAATGTTATCCCACCATCTCTGGTCTCCATTGTTTCCACTGAGAAGTCAGCTGTTATTTTTAAAGGAATTCCCATGGAATTGATCAGTCATTTTTCTGATGCTGCTTTCAACATTTTCTCCTTGTCTTTGACTTTCAGCATCTTTACTATGATGTGTCTCTTTCTGGATCTCTTTGTGCTTACCCTATTTGGAGTTAGCTTAACTTCCTAAATGTATAGGTCAGTGTTTTTAATAAATTAGAGAAATCTTGAGCCATTAATTTTTCAAATATTTTTTCTGCTCCTTTTCCTCCTCTCCTTCTGGTCTACCTGTTGTATATATGATGGTACATGTAACAGTGTCCCATATTTCTCAAAAGTTCTGTTCATATTCTTCATTCTTTTTTTCTCTCTGCTCTTCGAATTGTAGAATCTATATTGACCTATCATCAAGTTTGCTAATTCTTTCTTCTGCCATTTTCAATCCACCAAGTCCCTCTACTGAGTTTTTCAGTTCAGCTATTGTACTTTTTAACTCCAGAATTTCTATTTGGTTCTTTTTTCTCTAATTTGTCTCTTTACTGTTATTTTCTAGTTGAGGTGATATTGTCATCAAACCTTCCTTTACTTCCTTTACCATGCTTTCTTTTAATTCTGTGAATATATTTATAATGGCTACTTTGAAGTCTTTGTCTAACTCAATAGCTGATTGCTTTCACAGACAGTTTCTGTTGCTTTTTTTTAAAAACCACTGAATAAATACTTCTGTTTCTTTGCACGTCTTCTAATTTTTTTGTTGAAAACTGGACCTTTATTTTAGTGAAGTCAACTCCTCCTCCCACCTCCTCACTGCAGTATGAAACCTCTGATTTTGCTCCTCAGGTGGTACAACCTTGGGTATGCATATAGTCTCCCTGGGAAGACAATGCTTTGGGCTGGGATCTCTTTAACTGCCCTTTCCCCGACCATACCCAACTGTTACAATTCACTAATTAATTTCTATCTGATTGCTCTATTATTTTTAATAATGCCCTGGGACATAAACTGCTTTACAGACTTATCCAATCAAATGCAGGCTCCTTTGAAAGGACAGTTCCTGAAGTTAGTGTTTCACATTTGTTCTGACCCAAGGGCTCTTTCCATCTATCTTTCACCAATTCTCTCACACAACTTAGCTGGCCTACATATTAGGCTATATCTCCAGTGAATATATCAATCAATCCATTACCTCTTGCCACCATTTCCACTGTTTTTTGAGAGCACTCTTAGGCTTGAACTTTTCCATACTCTGTTGCAAATGAAGTCAGCTCCTTTGGGAGAGATTCAGAGCTCTCTGTTCTTAGTCTGCTTCCTCCTTACCCATGTCCAGGCAAAATCTCGAAGGTGTGCCTCTGGTGCTGGGGGCAGGGACAATGACACCCCTACTTTCTGTGTGATATGCCCACTTTAGGCGATGAGTGCTTGTGGAAGGAGTCACAGCATCTCCAAGTTACCTTGGCTTGTTTTTTTTTGGCATGAAATGCACCACCAAGGGTGACTGGACTCCCAGTATTGTCAGCAGTGCTGCACTCAATGTAGAGCTTCTGTCCATGAGTGGGGGACTGAGCAGAAGAATGGAGTCCCCACTTCTACACCACACTCGCCTGGAACATAACTTCAGCATCAGGGAGCTGGCGCAGGATGAGAAACGTTGATATCTTCCTTCTCCTTGGATGACAGCCCCCCTTTTGAGAGCCACATGTTCTTGGATTACCAGTCTGCAGTAGAGTTTGCGCCGTGCTAAGCTGGGAGGGGAGGAGGGAGTGGTCTTGGTTCCAATACTACAGACTCTTGCTGTTCTAACCCAGTTTTAAATAAATGTTTCTCCATTTGCTGTATATTCTTAGGACCATTTCCAGAGAATTTAAATGTTGTCTTTTAAATAATTTTCACCAAT
Organism: Cynocephalus volans; assembly: GCF_027409185.1. Classification (NCBI taxonomy): domain Eukaryota; kingdom Metazoa; phylum Chordata; class Mammalia; order Dermoptera; family Cynocephalidae; genus Cynocephalus; species Cynocephalus volans. The sequence goes on from NC_084464.1 coordinate 100,310,744, forward strand.
TTTGCTGGGGAGCAGAAGTGGAACTCCTCAAGCTACAGGTTTTAGAGTGGACATGTTTTCAAATATTGAATATATATACCTAGGAGTGAAATTGCCGAGTCATTTGGTAAATCTAGCTTTCTATGATTTTACAAATTGTCCTTTTAAACACTGAGACCAAAAAGAAAGTCAGAGAGAACTTTCTCTGAGCCAAGCATGCAAATCTGTGTTTAATATTTCTCTTTCAGCTTACAAACACAACAATGCAGTAACAGAGAATTCTTTATTCCATCTATGATGAACATGTGATGCACTCACTAGCTACATGTGAGCAGCAAACTTTACCTTCTAAACCCTGGTCCTCCTCATGATAAAATATTACTATCACCAAAACCACAGGCTGGCTACTACTTTACATTATCTGCTCTGTCTCAACAAATTATGTATATACAGTATAATAGGCTTTTACTGAAATTCAAAGTATGCACAAGTCTTCTGAGGGTAAAATTTCTAAAGAAGAGTCTGGGATCCATCTTTGGATATTCTCCAGTGAAGATTCATATTCAAGTAAGGGTATTCTATGTAAACATAACACAACATTTTTCACAAAACTAGTCTTGGGAACAGAAAGGAACATTTTAAATACTGAAGTAAGTATGGATTAATAAAAATATGTGTAAGTTTTTGAGATAATACAGTATATTTCAAAGAGTTATTTGAGCTTTCTGGTACCACTTTGGGCACTGCCCTCAGATTCTTCAGGGTATGTACTGTACTCACTTATCTACAGCAGTTAAAAGTACTTAGGTGGAAACATTTGAGAAGCCCCGCCTTGAACAATCACATTATAATGATACACACACACACATACACACACCACCTTATTAACATTAAAAACTCCTTCAGGATAGAACTAGGGTTACTGTTCTGCATTTTCCCAATTAGGTTATTAAAGCACATTACTCACAGTTGGGATTAAATAAATGATATTTTAAAGCAATCACTGGAAGTAAGGCTGATGAGAATGAAAACAAAAAGAGTAGAATCAAAGGATCCTTCCAGGCTCACACCAACAATCAGCTTAGATATTCTAGCAGAAACCTAAGTAGAAGAAAGTATGCTGACCTCTCACCACATGATATTTAATGCTGGAGTTAGATTAAACAAATATTGTTTCAGAGGTTAACAAGTCTAATCAAAGGAAGTAGACCTTAAATAATCTATTTGTCTCAAGAGGTGGAAAAAAAACAAACCAAAACTAAAATAGACTAGACTAAAACATGTCAGTTTTTTACCATTTTATCATAACCAACAACAGCTACTGGCTGGAGTTTATTCTCTAGCCATGACATACACTAACAAATATAAAATAACCACATACCTTTTTGTGACTATCAACTTAATTGATGAGAAAAAGTAGTTTCTGAATTTGTGAACAGAAATTAACGAAAAAACAAGCTTATAAACAAACTAACCTTGGGGTTCATTGACCAACACCAAGCATTTTAAGACGCCAGGGAGGAGTAGTTCAACCTCACAAATGTCTGTGTTAGTTTCCTTGAAGAGTTGGAGGATGAAGGCCAGAATGGATGCTAAGCGAGGAGGGGGTGAGGACCCTTTCCACTCAAAGTAGGATTTCCTAAAAGGAAGCAAAATTTTTTTTCTTCAGTTTAAAGCTTCAATAGAGCAAAACCAAATGTCATATGCTTTAAAGATATTGGCAAAATTTAGCCCCCAGATTCATAAAGTGCAATTTTAAAAAGTATGTATATTTTACCACGATAACCTAAGGTTTTAGAAGCAATGACCGCATGTCCTTTTGGTGAGCTATAGAGACCAAAGCATGATATAGACACAAACTAAATTTAAAGCAACCTGGTTTAAAAATGAACTTGAAGTCCAGATGAAAACCTAATTGTTAATTTGTTTTTTTTCCTATCCTATATAAGTATGATCTCCTCTATCAGCTCCTCAATGCTGCAACATGTTCTCTAATGTCAAATTCGCTTAAAGAAATCTCTCCTCACATTTATTGAGGGATTTGAGAGGGGTCTTAATTTTTCCAAATAAATAAGAGGATTGCCCTAGGAATTAGCTACCCATTCCAGCTTTACCTCTTTCCTTCCTCCAGGAAGTAGAAGGAACAGAGAACTAATTTAGGACTTCATATCATCTCTCAAGGCAAGACAAATTTGAGCATTAGAACTCAACAGAGATGGTAAGGATAATAATTTATTTGACTCATCTTTGTATCCCCACCTCTTAGAACAGGTACTGGCTCATGACAGACATTCAATGGACACTTGTGAAGTGAATAAATGAAAGTGGAAATTGCTCAGTTTCTAAAAAAGTCTACACAATATGAAAATTTGTCAAATACAGCTACACTTAAACTAAATGTTCATGTATATTTGCAAAGTAATAATAATTTATCATGATGAGGCATAGAAATCACTAAGGACTATGAATTCCTTAAGGGCAGGAACTATACCTTAGTAATCATTTCTATTCCTTCCAGTGATTTCCAACACATATTGCACATAAGAAGATTCATTCATTCTTTGAGGGCAGGGGTTTTGTCTGTTTTGTTCACTGCTGAATTCCTATCACCTAGAACAAATATTTACTGGGCACCCATAGAGTGCCAGTTATAAGTCTAAGAACAAGAATATAAATTAATATAGTCTCTAAAAGCAAGGGGTTCACTATCCAGTGGAGAAGTTGGACAAAAAAAAAAAAGATAATTATAATATAGTGTGACAGGTGCTTTGACAAAAATAAGCACAGAACTCTCAGGAATTCAAAGGAAGAAGGCCTAACTCAGAAGGGGGACCACAGGACTGAGAAGCACAGCACAGAGGAAGTCATGGGAAGCAATCTCTGTATCTTTCCTGAGTATTAAGAAAAAAAGAAAAATTGTTACATTTTTGGGTCTTCAACTAGAAACCATGAGAAAAAATATTGTTACTCTGTACTAAAGGAAGTCACCTAATGCAGCTAGGATCCTTAAATAGTAGGGCTTAAAACAGTTTTACCAGTTTAATTTTACATCAGCACTTGTCATTTAGTTTGTACTAAAATTACTTATGTGATGTCTCAAACACAGTGGAAGATTACTACAGTCTTGTTGGAAATTCAGATTCAAGTAAGGCAAAACTATTATGATTCTGTAAACTGAGTAGTACAGAACATATGACTTCAGAAAAATGAAAGAAACATCATGGTATACTGAGATATTATGTGAGGGTTTTATAAAGAATAGGTTGGATTTAGCCCAGAGGGATGACATTTTAATGGAGAAAATGGTATGAACAACGCTGTGGTTTAGAGAAGTGTAAAACATTTTGGAGGGGCAATAATTAAACCAATCTCATTAGGGTTCGTATATGACACCATACGCAATACATCTGGAAAAGTTAAGTGACAGGTCATGGAAAGCTAAGGAATATGAAATTTATTCCACATGCAAAAAAGGAGCCAATGAAGATTTGGGGACAGGGAAGTGTCATAATGAAACAGTATTTTAGGAAAAGTAATTTGGGGGATTGTTTAGGCTGGACTAAATTAGAGATGGAGACATTGGTTAGGAGACTCTGGCAATAGTCTAGGTGTACTATGATTAGGGAAAAGAAATGTGAAAAGAAGTGAAGGAAACATCATTTGCCAAAGGATGGAAAAGGAGAGGGAATGAAGACAAAGCTTCTAAACCTGAGTAACAGGACATTAGGAACACAGAAAGGTCAGAAGGGAGACATTTTAGACATGGAATTCTGTAATGAGAGATGATGGGGATAATCAGGTCATTAAAAAATACAGAAAACTAATACCAGGTAAGCATTATATATCATCATAGCCTCTTAACATTTAAAAACTAATTTCATATAAAGCTATATACTGCATGAAGATAAAGAAAAGAAAATTTCTACTACTGAGCCTTCTAATGCTGCAGTTAAACGATATACAGTTAGGTAGAAAATTTAAAAAGTTTCATTTATTCATTTGATTAATAATAAAACTGAGTTGTTAAGACAAAGGAGACTAACACAATAGTACTTCATATTGCTTCCTTTTTCATATTAGTGTTATGTTTTCATTTATCTTTCATAAAATAGAATTATGATATTTTGTACAATACAAAATATAATTATTGTTTATCCAATGAAAAACTAAAAAGTAAAAATATCTTTAGGATATATATATAAGGAAAATAACAGCTACATAGAGAAAAGAGGAGCAATTTAAAGAGCATCGTCTTAGGCTGCCATGAACAAACGCCATTTTAATACATTATTAGGTAATGCTTCTCAGAAAAAAAAAAAAAAATTTCTAAACTACTAGTACCCTAAGGATTGACAATATTTTTGAGATACTGCTCTGTTACTTTTTAATAGAGATTAATCATTTGTACATACCACCTATTTTTAATATTTAGATATACCTTATGACTTGCACAATGCATTTCTTTAGAGGTGATATTGATTGAACAGTGGCTGAGTTTCTCAGTGCCAACAAAACAGGATGTTGTCCAAGACCTGAAACATATGGTGAAGCTGGAAGAAACCGCCCAATATACTGCTCAACAACATTCCCTAGCAATTGATTCAAATAGGCATTTGGATTTTGAGACTGACAACACACGATACACATGCCCTACAGGAAAAAAAGAAAGAAAGAAATACTAAGAGGTAAAGTTTCAAAAATAAACAATATTTAGGAATTTACTAACATAGTCCCCAGCATTAATATTCATGTCAGAATTTGTAACTTATCACTATCAAAAAGGACACCTAACATCATCAATAGATAATGTATGTATGAACCTCAGGGAGTTGAGCTTGGATAATACATATGCTATGATATCAAACCAAGCATGCATATCTTTGGGGCATGGACAAAGGAAGCAGAGGAGAAGTGCAGAAAGACAAAGGGAGATTCTTTCTCTCATTCTCAGAAAACTTCACCATCATGCTCATCAACTACATATGAGCATATATGTAATCACAAAAGTTACAAAATACATTTTAGGTGAGTCTTTTAAATGTAGGGTACCATTTTGTCTAAAACTATAAAATGTATGCTAAAAATCTTGCATGTTAAGAAACGTGATAAATTTTTAAAAAGTAGTAATTGACAAAGGGAGAGATATGCAGAAGATTAAGACTCAGAATAGCAATTTATTTAGAGGCTTTTCTATGTCAGATAATGTGTCACATGCTTTATATTCATTATTTCATTAAAATTTCTCAAAAAAATCCATTGTGTTAGTATTATTGTATCTTCATTTTATAGCTAGGGAAACTGAGGTTTACAGAAGTTAAGAGATTAATCAAGGTCACACAGAACTCATGTCTTGTTGCCTGTCTGTTGATTTAATCCCTTCCATTTGCATAACAGTTAACAAAATTCTTTCATATGGATTACAGTATTTAATATGTACAAACAATTAAACCAATACCCTGAGAAAAAGAAATGTTTTTCTGCTAATATTACTAAATATTACATATCAGTAAACACAGATAATCGCCAACACAGCAATAAATTATGCTCTAAAAGTTCATTAATAATTTTGTACTTTGTGATTCACAATGTGTTTTCCCGAGAAATAATTAGAAATTTTTGTTCAGTCTCCATTTTAGCTATAAATGGATATTCAACCAATAAGAAATTTTGAAACTTTATTCATAATGAAAAATAGCATAATGTTGTTAAAACTCTAGCAAATAAACAACTGAAAACAAAAACAAAAACAAAAACAATGAAACCCCTGCAATTCTGTTTCCGGAATGTTTTGTTTAAGAGAAAGTACATTAAATCAGAAGATGAAGTAATTATGGATACTTTTTAAAAATTCTAAAAAGCAGAGCTAGGTACCTTAAGAAATTAAAGATATAGTTCCAAGTGAATTCTGCCAAACGGGTAATTCACCAGATTTTTCAGTTTACCACTTATGAAGTTTTTAATAATTCTTTTTTGTTTCTTTTTTATTTTGTTATTTTAATTGGTTATGAATATTCATGAGATAAAAACCTGATTGTCACTACTCGTGCCCAAGATGTGATGGCCAGATCCGTACTGGCAGCATGCCCATTACCACAAATTGCAATTATACTCCATGTCCCCCACTGAATTATCCCCAACCTCACTCCCCATCCCCCTTTCCACCACTCTACTTTGTATCCCTAGGTATGCCCACTCCCTCTGCAAGTCCAACACACCACTGTGGTCTTTCTTTCCATCCTTTTTTCTCTCTTAGCTCCCACTTATGAGTGAGTACAAGAGGTATTTATCCCTCTGTGCTTCGCTTATTTCACTCAACATAAGTTTCTCCAAGCTCATCATGTTGTTGCAAATGGGAGTATTTCATTCTTTTTTATGGCAGAGTAGTCTTCCATGGTGTATATATACTACATTTTCCTTATCCAATCATCCACAGATGGACATTTAGGTTGGTTCCATATCTTGGCTATTGTAAACAGAGCTGCGATGAACATGGGAGTGCAGGTATCCCTTCGACATGATGATTTCCATTCCTTTGGGTATCTACCCAGAAGTGGGATTGTGGGATCATACATAAGATTTATCTGTAGTTGTTTGAGAACCCTCCATACTGTTTTCCATAGTGGTTGCACTAATTATAGTCTCACCAACAATAAAGGAACATTCCCTTCTGTCCACACACTCACCAGCATTTGCTATTCTCCATCTTTTTTATTATAGTCACTCTAAATGGGGTGAGATGAAATCTCAATGTGCTTTTAATTTGCATTTCCCTGATGACTAGTGATGTTGAGCAGTTTTTCATGTAACTGTTGGACATCTGTATGTCTTCCTTTGAAAAATGTCTATTCAGCTCCTTTGCTCATTTTTTAATTGGGTTATTTGTTTTTAAACTGCTTGAGTTCCTTGTATATTATGGATTATAATCCCTTGTCAGATGCATAGTTAGCAAAAATTTTCTCCCACTCTCTAGGTTATTATTTCACACTGTTGATTGGGTTTTTTGGTCATGCAGAAGCTTTTTTAGTTTGATATAGTCCCATTTGTTTATTTTTTCTTTTGCTGCCTGTGCTTTCCAGCTTACGTTCATAAAGCCTGTGCCCAGACCTAGTTCCTGAAGTGTTTCACCTATATTTTCCCTTAGTAATTTTACAATTTCAAGTCTTATACTTCAGTCTTTAATCCACTTTGAGTTGATTTTAGTATATATATAGTGAGAAATGCAAGTCTAGCTTCATTCCTCTGCATATGGATATCCAATTTTTCCAGCACCACTTATTGAAGAGGCAGCCTTTTTTCCAATGGAGATTTTTGTTGCTTTTGTCAAATATCAGATGACTATTAGCCTGAGGGGTGATTTCTGGGTTCTCTATTCTGCTCCACTGGTCTGAGTATCTATTTTTATGCCAGTGCCATGTTGTTTTGGTTACTATAGCTTTGTAGTATAATTTGAAGTCAGGTAGTGTTATGCCTCCAGCTTTATTTATTTATTTTTTGCTCAGGATTGATTTGGATATTCGGGGTCTTTTGTTGTTCCATATGAATGTTAAGATTGTTTTTTCCATTTCTGTGAAGAATGTCATTGGTATTTTGATGGGAATTGCATTGAATCTGTAGATAGCTTTGAGTAGTATAGACATTTTTACAAAGTTAATTTTACCAATCCAAGAGCATGGAATTTCTTTGATCTTTTTGTGTTTTCTTTAAATTCCTCCAGTAGTGGTTTGTAGTTCTCATTGTAGAGATCTTTCACCTCCTTGGTTAAACTGATTCCTAGGTGTTTGTGTGTATGTGTGTGTGTGTGACTGTTGTAAATGGGCTTACTTCCTTGATTTCTCTTTGTTAGTTTCTTATTGGAGAATATAAACACAACTGATTTGGGCATTTATTTTGCATCCTGCAATTTTACTGAAATTATTAACAAGCTCTAGGAGTTTTTCTGATAGTCTTTGGGTTTTTCTATATATAGTATCATGTCATCTGCAAATAGGGACAGTTTGACTTCATCTTTTCCAATCTGGATGCCCATTATTTCATTCTCTTGCCTGATTGCTCTGGCTAGTACCTCTAGTACTATGTTAAATAGAAGTGGTGAGAATGGCCATCCTCATCTTGTTCCTGTTCTTTAAGGGAAAAGCCTTCAGTTTTTCCCCATTCAGAATGATACTGGTGGTGGGCTTGTCATGGATGCCTTCTATTGTGTTGAGATACTTTTCCTCTATACCTAATTTGTTGAGAGTCTTTATCATGAAGGGATGTTGAATTTAGTCAAATGCTTTTTCAGCATCTATTAAGATAATCATACAGTTTTTGTCCTTGAGTTTGTTGATATGATGTACCACATTTATTGACTTTTGTATATTGAACATCCTTGCATCCCTGGGATGAATCCCACTTGATCAGGGTGTATGATTTTTTTAATGTGTTGCTGTATTCTGATTGCTAATATTTTGTTGAGGATTTTTGCATCTATGTTCATCAAGGATATTGGCCTGTAATTTTCTTTTTTTGTTGTGTTTTTATCTCGTTTTGGTATCAGAGTTATGTAGGCCTCACAGAAAGTTTGGGAGAGTGGCTTCTGTTTCAATTTTCTGGAATAGTTTGAGGAGAATTGGTATTAATTCTTCTTGAAAGGTTTGATAGAATTCAGCCATAAAGCCATCCGTACCTGGGCTTTTCTTTGTTGGAAGATTGCTGCTTACCGCTTCAATCTTGTTGCTTGTTATTGGTCTGTTCAGGTTTTCTATCTCTTCTTGGTTCAGTCTGGGTGGTTTGTATTGTCCAGAAACTTATCCATACTTCTAGGTTTTCACATTTGTTGTCATACAGATGCTCATAATAGTCTCTAATTATTCTTCGTATTTCTGTGGTATTGGTTGTAATGTCTCCCTTTTCATTTCTAATATTTTTTATTTGGGTCTTCTGTCTTCTTTTTTTTTGTTAACCTAGTTAATGGTTTTTAAATTTTATTAATATTCTCAAAAAACCAATTTTTGTTTTGTTGATCTTTTCTATTGCTTTTTTGTCTCTATTTCATTTAGTTCTGCCCTGATATTAATTATTTCTTTCCATCTACTACCTGTAGGATTGGATTGTTGTTGTTTTTCTAGTTCTTTGAGGTGTAGCATTAGGTCATTTATTTGAAGTCTTTCCATTCTTTTGATGTAAACATTTATTGCAATAAATTTCCTTCTTAGTACTGCTTTTGCAGTATCCCACACGTTTTGGTATGATGTGTCTTTATTTTCATTAGTTTCAAGAAATTTTTTGATTTCCTGTTTAATTTCTTCTTGGACCCATAGGTCATTCAGGAGCCTACTGCTTAGTTTCCATGTATTTCTATAGTTTCCAGTTTAACTTGTTATTAATTTCCAGTTTTAGTCCACTGTGGTCTGAAAAGGTACTCGGAATGATTTCAATTTTTTTTCAACTTGCTGAGACTAGATTTGTGACCTAATATGTGGTCTATCCTGGAGAATGTTCCATGTGCTGATGAGAAGAAAATATATTCTTTAGTTGTTGGGTAAAATATTCTGTATATATCTGCCAGGTCCAGTCAGTCTAATGTGTAGTTTAAATCCTGTGTCTCTTTGTTGATGTGTTGCTTAGAAGATCTGTCCCATACTCAGGAGTATTCAGGTCACCCACTCTTAAGGTATTAGGGCCTATTTCTTTCTTTAGGTCTAAGAGTGTTTGTTGTATATATCTGGGTGTTCCAGTATTGGGTGCATACATATTTATGATTGTTATGTCTTCTAGCTGGATCCTTTTATCATTATATAGTGGCCTTCTTTGTCTCGTTTTATGTTTTTTGGTTTAAAGTCTATTTTATCTGATATAAGAATAGCTACTCTTGCCTGTTTTAAGTTTCCATTTGTATGGTATATCTTTTTTCCATCCCTCCACTTTTAGGCTGTGTGTGTCTCTACAGGTGAGGTGGGTCTCATGAAGACAGCATATACTTGAGTCTAGCTTTTTAAACCAATCAGTCAGTCTGTGTCTTTTGAATGGGGAGTTTAATACATTCACTTTTAGGGTAGTTATTGACAGGTATTGTTTAATTCCTGTCATTTAACTGGTTTTGGTTTAGATTATTTAAATATCTTTTGATCATTACTTCCCCTTTTATTTCTCTTCTTCAATGTTAGCTGGAAATTTAAGGTGGCATGATTTATCTTCTTTCTCTTTCTCACTGGCATTTTTGTTTTAACTGTAGGTTTAGCTCTTTTTTGTGTATCCATGATAGTGATCATCATTATTCAGATTCCAAGATGAAGGAGTCTCTTGAGAATTTCTTGCAGGGCTGGTCGTGTGGTGGTGAACTCCCATAATTTTTGTTTATCTGGAAAACACACTATTTCTCCTTCATTTCTGAAGGAGAACCCTTCTGGGTAAAGAATTCTTGGCTAGCAATTTTTTTCTTCTAGTATTTTGAATATACCTTTCCATCTTCTTCTGGCCTGCAGGGTTTCAGTTGAGAAGTCTGCTGTTAGTCTGATGGGGGTTTCCTTACAGGTGACTTGACACTTTCCTTGGTTGCTTTTAGAATTTTCTTTTTGTCTTTGAGCTTTGCAATTTTGACTATAATGTGTCTTGGGGAGGAATTTTTTGGATTGAATCTGTTTGGGGACCTTTGAGCTTCTTGGATCTGAAGGTCTGCATCTCTCCCTACAGTTGGGAATTTTTCTGTTATTATCTCCTTGAATAAGTTTTCAATATCTTTTCCCTTCTCCCTTTTTCCTGGAATACCCACAATTCAGATGTTAAAGCACTTGAGGTTGTTTGCTATCCCTTTTAGATTTTCTTCATTATCTTTAATTCTTTTTTCCTCTTTTTTTTTTTTTTATCTGTGGTAGTGAACTGTCCTTGCAGTGACAGTAGGTGTTACAGTGGCTATATTACACCACATTGGCTCCTGTTCCGGAATCCATAGCCATAGACTGAGCTTCCGGTGCCACGGTATCTCAGCTCACCTTGGTGCCTGCTGGGCCTATGGACACTTCCCTCCAAAGCTGAAGACTGAGCCCCAGTGCTCTGTGGGTCTTGGCTCACCTCAGTTCCTGTCGGGCTGGTGGGCACTTCTCTCCAGGGCCTAATACTGAGCCCTGGTGTCGTGTGGGTCTTGGCTCACCTCAGTTGCTGCTGTGGCTATAGGTTCTTTCCTCTGGGGCCTAAGACTGAGCCCTGGGGCTGTGTGGGTCTTGGCTCACCTTAGTGGCTGCTGTGGCTGTGGGCACTTCCCTCCAGGGCCTAGGATTGAGGCCTGGTACCACACGGGTCTCAGCTCACCTCCAAGAATTCTTATTAAATGGTGTATATAAGAGGGCCACACCGATTACACACTCTGGACTCTCCTGCTGCCCACAACTGTCCCTCCACCAATCTCGCACTCAGTGGGATTGGCACTCCAGGCTGTGGTATAGTTGCCTTCCCTCTCTATCTTTCTGCTAGATGACGCACTAAACTTGGTTTGATTTATTTGTTTATTTATTTATTTATTTTTCTAAGACAACATTTGAAATTTACTTAAAATAATTCTTCGATATAAGAATACGCTACCAAGTACATGAGGTCACTGCCTGCTGACCATTTTTCAAAAAAAAAATTATTATTTATTATAATCATATTCATTATTATATAATAAATCATTTCTCTTTATGCCTTTTACCCAACCTATCACACCTCAAACACCCTCACTGCCCCCACCCTGTGTCTATTATCCTCAGGTTTTTTTCTCTCCTTCTCAAAGTTCAATGTATTATTATGGTCCTTCCTTCTTCTCCTCCTTTTTTCCTCCCTCTCTCCCTCCCTCTCTCCTTCCCTCTCTCTCTTGCTTGCTCTCCCTCGCTCTCTCTCTCTTTCTTTCCTTCTTTCTTAGCACCCAGTTATAAATAAGAACATGCAGTATTTCTCTTTCCTTGTCTGGCTTATTTCACTTAACATAATTTCCTCTAGACTCATGCTTGTTGCTGCAAATGGCAGAATTTCATTCTTTTTTATGGACGAGTGGTATTCCATTAAACTTTGTTTTAAATGATATTATGAATACATAATTAGAGAGTCAACTTAGGGCCGAGCCCGTGGCGCACTCGGGAAAGTGCGGCGCTGGGAGCGCAGCGACGCTCCCGCCGCGGGTTCGGATCCTATATGGGAATGGCTGGTGCACTCACTGGCTGAGTGCCGGTCACGAAAAAGACAAAAAAAAAAAAAAAAAAAGAGAGTCAACTTAAAACTTCTCAGAAGTCTTAAAACTCTGTTTAAAAAAACTCCATCTATCAAAGAAATTGCTTGTTACCTAATCAAAATCCATCTTCCCCTTCTCCTCAGCTTCCCCAGCTGGACTTATCTTCAATATTTGAAACTAATGAATAATAAAGTATACCTCCAGCCTCATTCTTTCCCTGACATCAATATTTCCAACTGCCTACTGGACATTGCTACCTAAATATTCCAAAACACTCAAACTTAAGCTGTTCAGAAACCTTCATCTCTCTACTTCCAGAATTTCCCATTTCATTCAGTAGCACTACTATCTTCATAAGCAGCCACTGTTGAATCTAAGAAGCATTTCATTTCCTTCTGTTCCTCCATAACACTCACTCAGCAATTTTTAATCAGAGATCTTAAATGTTTCTGAAATCTGTGGTGTGGGCTCTATTCTCACTGCTTTAGTTCAAAATTTTCAGATAATTTGTGGGTTATCATAATAAACTAGTCACTGCCTTCCAAGTCTCCAATACAGCCTCCACATCAACTATCTTAGATGGTGATATCAGAATCATCTTTCTAAAATGTAAATATGATTATGTCACTCCCACTTTTCTGCTAAAAATCAACACAGCCCCCATGTGAAAGATTAAGTCCGAACTTAGCATGGGATCTAAAGCCCTCCATTATATGGCTCCTCCCATATGAATCTCCAGCCACAACAGAACTATTTGCTTTTCCCCAGTGTACTACACTTTCTTAAAGCTCATGCCCTTGTACATGTTGCTTCCTATTTACTACAGAAATAGCCCTACTATTTCTACTATTTCCTACCCATTCCGCTCTTCTATGCCTAATATCCTCTACAATATCTTCTCTCACATCTCCTCACCCCAGTCGGGTTGACGGATAGCTGGGGTCTCTGAGGAAAATATTGAGCACACTACTGTAAGCGTCTGTAGTAGTCTGCCTCCTCTCTCAACTTTAAGCTCCTTGAGGTCATAGATTTTTGCTTTTATTCAGCTTTGTTTTCAGAGCCAAACACAAGAGAAATTTAAAACTTGCTCAATGGATGTGCCACATGCACAAGTTGAGATTACAAGCGGTATGGCTTTTCAATCTGCATTTAGAAATCTATGTTAAAACGCAAAGTTTAAAATTTTTATTTTTTAATTTTTTTTACTTTTAAGCAGCCACACTTACTGTACCTGGAGATACAAAGGAAGACTCTTCTGAATTGCAGCCAACATAGGTGCAGGCAACTCCTTCTCTTGCTGTAACACGGTATGTGGCAGCAGTAAACAATCTATGATCCGGAATAGTAATTTTTGGGCTTTAGAAGTGGCAAAGATTTGTGCCCATGATTTAACAAGAATTCCTAACAAAGAAGAGAAGTAACAGTGGTTATGGTTATTTTCTGACCAGAACATTTTGTCATTCTATGAAAAAATTTGTGTTTAAAGAATGTAGGACTAAATTAAAATATGCAGTAGGAAGAAACATATAGTAGGAGTCGAAAGACTTATGTCAAGTAATATATTTCACTAAAGAGATAAATTTCTCTCTTGTTTAGTTCTGGGCCAAAATATATATACATTTTCTGAGCAACTGGCACTTAATATATACACACTCACATGAACAATGTAATATATTTGTACATTATCTGACTATATAGACTGAATGCTGAAATCAATTAGATTTCCCTTTTTGCTTTGGCTACTTGGAAGCTCTGGGGCAAATTTACAATCCCACTTTAAGAACACTGTAAGAATATACATTATGCTTTTACGTGCATACTAACTTTTTCCTGGGCCTCATCATGCTACCAGACATTTACTTTCTTGACACAACTATTTCATTATATTTTTATCTTACATACATTTTTATAGGCTGCCTCAATCTAGGAAAAATGGAATTAGTTGTAAGATCTTGGAGCAATCACTTAACCTCCTTGAACTTCAGTTTTTTATATCTTTATTTAACATAAGTAAACAAAATTTTGATTCTGAAAGAAGAAAACACAGACTTCTTTTCTACCTGAAATATATGAGTATTATGGCTTCCTTGATGCTAGGAGTCTGTCAACTACCACATTTGATGACAATAAAACTTAACAAACGAGCATCCTTTGTTTAATAAAGGAATTAAGGGCATAAATACAATTCCTGTTAGCAAAAAAGCAAAAAAGATGATAAAACTAAAAAACTATTTTCATCAAATAAAAAGTTTAAAAACCAAGCTCTGAAGCAAAACAAAAATGTGCTTATAGAAAAGTATATTTATGTTTTTTTTTAAAAAAATCCAACCAATAATCACTTCGTCAAACAACATTAATCTTCTGTTGTTAAAAAAAAAAAAAAAGTACAAGAATCAATCATAAAAAAACACAATGTTTACTTAGCAATATTTTAAATAATGCTGGCGTGCTCCTCATTTTTTTCAGTAGGTAGAAAACTTGAGTATGACAGCAATATAAGAAGAACTCACATTCTAACATTAATGTACCAGTAAGAGGAACTGCCACCACCATGACATTTGAAATGATTCATATCACTCTCAGGTGCCACACAAGTACTACTTATAAAGAGCAGGGGCCTACCAACTAAAAATGCATCATGTACTCTTGTATTTCATCTTCTGCAATGCTTAAAGCCCTTTGCTGAAGACCTTAAATTTTATGAGTTCATAGAAGTAAGACGTAATACATTTATTTTATTACTGTAGCAGACCCCTACTTTTTTAAGTTTCATGAAAGAATATTTGTGTGTGGGTGGAGGTGGGGGTGTTAAAAATGCAAAGAGTAAACATGAAAAGAAAAAAATTTCTTAAGTCAAAAACTTTGGGGAAGGTTTAAATAGATACAGTTGCTTTGTAAAAAACCAAATCATTTTCCTGGCTATAAATATTATATATTTACTGATAAAACTGAAAATACAAAAAAAAAAAATTAATACAAAGATTATCCCCTCATCCAAAGATAACCACTAGAAAAGTTCTTGTGTATTAACTTATTCTCTACTTTCTATATAAAAGATTAGGATCATTACAATATACATTTAAAAATGTATTTATAGTTAGAAGGTAATTTTGCTCATTTAGAAACATTAAAAAATATGTACTATTGCTAAGTTTACAACATTACTATATTAAATTCCAGAAATATTTATTTATTATATGCTTTCTCCTACACTGGAGAAGCTCTTTCACTGATGTAGTTCCCAATCCAGTGCCTAATGTGTAACCAGCAAATATTCTTTTTTGTTCAAAATACAACATGATGATCGTAATAAAAAGATTCAAAAGATATGGCCCGTACCCTGAATAAGTTTTAAATTTATTGACTTGTCATGTCAAGTACACAAACAATTATAACAAATGGCAAGCTATAAGGAATGCTATAAGGACAGAAGAAGTGCATCAAAAATATTGAGATTATTTGGGAATGCAGGAAAGATGGGGACATTAGAGCTGGGTGCTGAAGGGTCATGGGTAGAATTTCAACTAGAAAGACAAAAGGAAAAGAATGAAGAGATAGTGATGATCACAAAAGGAAAGGCATGGAAATAGAAAAGTAAGAGATATGAAGAAATGAGAAAAACAAGCAAACCAAAAAAACCGATAAAATGGAGGGAAGTTGAGACATTACTGACGGATCATCCCTGCCTTTTCAGAATTTACTGAGCTACAAATAGGACCAGATGCCTTCCTTAACACAAAGTGTGATTTTATCCATCACATTTTTTGTGCCTTCCACTAGCAGCCTTGCAGACTTGTAAGTGAATAGCACAGTTATCCCCACTTAGGAGTTGGCAAGGTAAATAAGACACAAAGTTTTGGCAGTTAACACTTTTTCCCTCAAGTGGTTATGATATCCCAACCACAACACATTTTAAAATAGGTTTGAACTCTCAAATATTTACACTGCTCTTTGTCCACTTTGTTCTTCACCTTTTACATGAAAAAAACAGTAAGGTACCTGTTCCTAATTTCTAATGAATAAATGGGCAACACTGTAGCAATATACTGTATTTCCAGTCTTTTTGAGACCTCAACAAAAGGAAAGAATACAGATCTATACGGCACTAAGTCAGAAATCAACAAAGCAGCAGAACAAAGAAGGTCCTCGATTTTTCGTAAGTAGAATTTTGCCACAGATCTATTTACATATCACCAGCAAATGTGACTTTGTATTTTCTGATAAGACTGTCATGTATTATGTAAAATAAAGACATACCCTGAAATCGTATATTCAGCTAGGCAAAAATTTAAATCTGAAAACATCAGAGGAGTGTCAAGATGGCGGCGGCTGCGGCGGCTGGCGCGGAGTAGCTGAGGTGGAAAAGGTGGCCACTGGGCCTCAGGCAGCCGGGAAACTTGTGGACCTTCCTCTGGCCATCTCTTAAGGGAGGACTGCTGCTGCTGGCCGGTCGTGGGGGCTCAACGCCACTTTGCCCCCGGCAGGAGAGGCTGCCTCATTTACCGGCAACAGCTTTGAAGTGTGGAGCAGGAAAAGAACTGATTCTTAGCTGCAAAAGCGAGTCTTGAAACAGGGAACACGGCGCCAGGGCTGCTGTGGATGCAGCCAGGATCCCGGAGGCTGGGGCCGCACTGAAGGCGGACAGCTGCCCTATCCAGGATTCGAGGTTTCAAGCCGGCATTAAAGAAGACTCCTGGGAGCGCCCGAGCGGCGCCACGACTGAACAGCCCGAGGCGGCAGCGCCGAGAACACGGAAGGCAACAAACCAGAGACAGAGCGAGCGCCCGACCTGGCACAGCACTGTGAGTGATCCCTGGCACAGCTCTGTTCGGGGGGTGGTTGCCCACCCGGCTCCCGCCTGCACCACCAGGCCACTCACTGCCCCAGTGCTGCCTCCATTTTCCCAGGTGCGGGCAGCTCCGCCCTGATCGGCCATCACTGAGCCCATTTGCTTGGCCTGGCGTGGGGCTTTCCAGACCCTGCGGGCCGGCCTCCTCTCCCACTCCCTCCGCGGTTCTCTGGCGGGGCTGGGGGTGTGGGGCGTCCCGACCAGTGTTGGGAGGGCTAGGAAATACGGGCGGGCCGACTGTCACTCCACCACACCCTGGACTCCGGCCCGGTAAACTTCCTGTTACTGGGAGGCAGATACCATCTCTGCGACCACCAGTTTGGAAAAAAGCCTAACGAATTTCTGGTTGGGAATAGTGTGGTAGGAGAGTTCCCAGGTCCGCTAGAACCTGCCGGAGAGCAGGCTGCAGGCGGGCACTAGACTCGGTTTATACCGGGGGGATACAAAGGTGAACAAGACCCGAGAAAGATCTACACAGTGCTACAAAGGCACCCAGAGAGACCGGTCGTCTGTGCCTAGCAGAAACCTGGTAGACTTCCTGGGCGAGGCGGTGCTGAGCAGGGTCTTGAAGGCCCAGCTGATAGACGAGGGGTGCAGAAGACACACCCCAGCCCAGCACAGTGTGCACAGAGGGGGGAGACGTGCGGCCAGGGAGGCGGATACTCGACAGAAACCACACACCCGGTGGGGTCGCCACTGCACGATCTAACAGCCTGGGCCAGAGCACACGGAACGGGGAGAAGTCCTGTACAGAAAGTGAAAGCTCAACAGAGATCACACACCCTGTGGTGCGTGATCCACCAGCCCAGCAGAGTACAAGCTGACCAGAAAGGTGGATCCCCGGAGAAGCCCAAGACCCGAGGCAACCACACACACAAGACACTAGAGGCCAACTGAGCAGTCACGGCGGGAGCCATACCAAATTGGCAACCACAGCAACATCCTAGTTAGTCATTAGTCTCAAACCGGTGGACTGTGAAACCCCCTGCCACAATGAATAAACACCAAAAAAAAGACACCAGAAATACAAAAAATCAAGAAAGTACACCACCAAAAGTTAATAAATCTCATACTCTAGATCCTATAGAACAAGAAGCCCTTGAAATAACTGACAAGGAATTTCGAGTGATAATTCTAAGGAAACTGAATGAGATACAAGAAAACTCAGCTAGACATCATGATGAAATGAGGAAAAGTATACAGGATCTGAAAGAGGAAATATACAAGGAAATCAATGTCCTGAAAAAAAATGTAGCAGAACTTGCTGAACTGAAGAAGTTATTCAGCGAAATAAAAAACACAACGGAGAGTTTAACCAGCAGGCTTGTCGAAGTTGAAGAGAGAACCTCTGAACTTGAAGATGGGCTGTTTGAAATAACACAAGCAGACAAAAAGAAAGAAAAAAGAATCAAGGACATGGAAGAAAATCTGAGAGAGATATCAGACAACCTCAAGCGCTCAAATATCCGAGTCATGGGTATTCCAGAAGGGGAGGAAAATGGAGATTCCATTGAAAACATATTCAACAAAATAGTGGCAGAAAACTTCCCAGGTATAGGAAAAATCACAGATCTTCAGATCCAGGAAGCTCAACGATCTCCAAATGTATTCAACCCAAAAAGGCCTTCTCCAAGACATGTCATAGTCAAATTGGCAAAACTCAGAGACAAAGAGAGAATCTTAAAAGCTGCAAGAGAGAAGCGTCAAATCACCTATAAGGGAGCCCCAATCAGGTTAACATCAGACTTTTCATCACAAACCCTAAAAGCTAGAAAGGAATGGGATGATATTTTCAAAATACTAAAAGACAAAGATTGCCAGCCAAGAATACTCTACCCTGCAAGGCTATCCTTCCGAAATGAGGGGCAAATAGTATATTTCTCAGACAAACAAAAACTGCGGGAGTTCACTACCACAAGACCACCCTTACAAGAAATCCTCAAGGGAGTACTGGGTTTGGTTCCTGAAAAATAACTACCACTGCCATAAAAACCTAAGAAAAATCTAAACCCGCTAGTACAATAAAAATGGCATTCATGAAGAGAAAACAAGCTAACAAAAACACTATCTACAACCTAAGGAACCAACAAACAAGGAAACCAAACAGTAAATCAGAAAGCAAGGAACAAAAGACACCTAAGACAACCAAACAACCAATAAAATGCTAGGAATAAATCAACACCTTTCAATAACAACTCTTAATGTTAAAGGCTTAAATTCCCCAATTAAAAGACACAGACTGGCTGACTGGATCAAAAAGCAGGACCCAACTATATGCTGCCTACAAGAGACCCACCTCACCCATAAAGATTCACACAGACTAAGAGTGAAAGGATGGAAAAAGATTTACCATGCAAACAGAAAAGAAAAACGAGCTGGAGTAGCTATTCTTATATCTGACAAAATAGACTTTAAACTAAAAACCATAAAAAGAGACAATGAGGGACACTACTTAATGATAAAAGGACTGATCCATCAAGAAGACATAACAATCATAAATATGTACGCACCCAATGTTGGAGCAGCCAGATTTATAAAACAAACTCTATTAGACCTAAAGAAGGAAATAGACACTAATACCATAATAGCAGGGGACCTGAACACTCCACTGTCAATATTAGACAGATCATCTAGGCAAAGAATCAGTAGAGAAACACAAGATCTAAACAAGACTCTAGACCAATTGGAATTGGCAGATATCTACAGAACATTCCACCCAACAACCTCAGAATATTCATTCTTCTCATCAGCACATGGATCATTCTCCAGGATAGATCACATATTAGGTCACAAATCAAGTCTCAATAAATTCAAAAAAATTGGAATTATCCCATGTATCTTCTCAGACCACAATGGATTAAAACTAGAAATTAATAACAAACAAAACTTTGGAAACTATACCAACACATGGAAATTAAACAGCATTCTACTTAATGACATATGGGTCCAAGAAGAAATCAAGCAGGAAATCAAAAAGTTTATTGAAACTAATGAAAACAATGATACATCATACCAAAACCTGTGGGATACTGCAAAAGCAGTATTGAGGGGGAAATTTATTGCATTAAATGCTCACTTCAGAAGAATGGAAAGATGGCAAGTGAACAACCTAACACTTCACCTTAAAGAACTAGAAAAACAAGAACAATCCAATCCTAAAGTTAGCAGACGGAAAGAAATCATTAAGATCAGAGCAGAACTGAATGAAATTGAAAACCAAAAAACAATTCAAAAGATCAACGAATCAAAAAGTTGGTTTTTTGAAAAGATAAATAAAAGTGACAAACCATTAGCATGGCTAACAAAAAAAAGAAGAGAGAAGACTCAAATAACAAAAATTAGAAATGAAAAAGGCGATATTACAACTGATTCATCTGAAATACAAGGAATCATTCGAGACTACTATAAACAACTATACGCCAACAAATTTGAAAATCTGGAGGAAATGGATAAATTTCTGGACACACACAAGCTCCCAAAACTGAACCGTGAAGACGTAGAAAATTTGAACAGACCAATAACAATAAAGGAGATTGAAGCTGTTATCAGAAGGCTCCCAACAAAGAAAAGCCCAGGACCAGATGGATTCACAGCAGAATTTTACCAAACATTCAAAGAGGAATTGACACCGATTCTTTACAAACTATTCCAAAAGATTGAAACGGACGCAAATCTCCCAAACTCATTCTATGAAGCAAACATCATCCTGATACCAAAACCAGGTAAAGATATAACCAAAAAAGAAAACTACAGGCCGATATCCTTGATGAATATAGATGCAAAAATCCTCACTAAAATACTAGCAAACAGAATACAGCAACACATACGAAAAATTATTCATCACGATCAAGTGGGATTCATCCCAGGGATGCAAGGTTGGTTCAACATACGCAAATCAATAAATGTGATACACCATATTAATAAACTCAAACACAAGGACCATATGATCATCTCTATAGATGCTGAAAAAGCATTTGATAAAGTTCAGCACTCATTCATGACAAAGACCCTCTATAAGTTAGGTATAGAGGGAAAGTATCTCAACATAATTAAAGCCATATATGACAAACCCACTGCCAATATCATCCTGAATGGGGAAAAGCTGAAAGCTTTTCCTTTAAGAACAGGCACTAGACAAGGATGCCCACTCTCACCACTCCTATTCAACATAGTGTTGGAAGTACTAGCCAGAGCAATCAGAGAAGAGAAGGAAATAAAGGGCATCCAGATTGGAAAAGATGAAGTCAAACTGTCCCTGTTTGCAGATGACATGATCCTATATATCGGACAGCTTAAAACCTCTACAAAAAAACTGTTGGAATTGATAAATGATTTCAGCACAGTAGCAGGATACAAAATCAACACACAAAAATCAGTAGCATTTCTTTTCTCCAATAGTGAACATGCAGAAGGAGAAATCAAGAAAGCCTGCCCATTTACAATAGCCACCAAAAAAATAAAATACTTAGGAATTGAGTTAACCAAGGAGGTGAAAAATCTCTATAATGAGAACTACAAACCACTGCTGAGAGAAATTAGAGAGGATACAAGAAGATGGAAAGATATCCCATGCTCTTGGATTGGAAGAATCAACATAGTGAAAATGTCCATACTACCCAAAGTGATATACAAATTCAATGCAATCCCCATCAAAATTCCAAAGACATTTTTCTCAGAAATGGAAAAAACTATTCAGACATTTATATGGAACAATAAAAGACCACGAATAGCCAAAGCAATGCTCAGCAAAAAAAATAAAGCTGGAGGCATAACACTACCTGACTTTAAGCTATACTACAAAGCTATAATAACCAAAACAGTATGGTACTGGCATAAAAACAGACACACTGACCAATGGAATAGAATAGAGAATCCAGAAATCAACCCACACACTTACTGCCATCTGATCTTTGACAAAGGCACCAAGCCTATTCACTGGGGAAGGGACTGCCTCTTCAGCAAGTGGTGCTGGGATAACTGGATATCGATATGCAGGAGAATGAAACTAGATCCATACCTCTCACCGTATACTAAAATCAACTCAAAATGGATTAAGGATTTAAATATACACCCTGAGACAATAAAACTTCTTAAAGAAAACATAGGAGAAACACTTCAGGAAATAGGACTGGGCACAGACTTCATGAATACGACCCCAAAAGCACAGGCAACCAAAGGAAAAATAAACAAATGGGATTATATCAAACTAAAAAGCTTCTGCACAGCAAAAGAAACAATTAAAAGAGTTAAAAGACAACCAACAGAGTGGGAGAAAATATTTGCAAAATATACATCTGACAAAGGATTAATATCCAGAATATATAAGGAACTCAAACAACTTTACAAGAAGAAAACAAGCAACCCAATTAAAAAATGGGCAAAAGAGCTAAGTAGGCATTTCTCTAAGGAAGATATCCAAATGGCCAACAGACATATGAAAAAATGCTCAACATCACTCAGCATCCGGGAAATGCAAATCAAAACCACATTGAGATACCATCTAACCCCAGTTAGGATGGCTAAAATCCAAAAGACCATGAACGATAAATGCTGGCGAGGCTGCGGAGAAAAAGGAACTCTCATACATTGTTGGTGGGACTGCAAAATGGTGCAGCCTCTATGGAAAATGGTATGGAGGTTCCTTAAACAATTGCAAATAGATCTACCATACTACCCAGCCATCCCACTGTTGGGAATATACCCAGAGGAATGGAAATCATCAAGTCGAAGGTATACCTGTTCCCCAATGTTCATCGCAGCACTCTTTACAATAGCCAAGAGTTGGAACCAGCCCAAATGCCCATCATCAGATGAGTGGATACGGAAAATGTGGTACATCTACACAATGGAATACTACTCAGCTATAAAAACGAATGAAATACTGCCATTTGCAACAACATGGATGGACCTTGAGAGAATTATATTAAGTGAAACAAGTCAGGCACAGAAAGAGAAATACCACATGTTCTCACTTATTGGAGGGAGCTAAAAATTAATATATAAATTCACACACACACATACACACACACACACACAAACCGGGGGGGGGGGGGGAAGAAGATATAACAACCACAATTATTTGAAGTTGATACAACAAGCAAACAGAAAGGACATTGTTGGGGGGGAGGGGGGAGGGAGAAGGGAGGGAGGTTTTGGTGATGGGAAGCAATAATCAGCTACAATGTATATCGACAAAATAAAATTTAAAAAAAAAAAATAAATAAAAAAAAATAAAAAATAAAAATAAAAATAAAAGCAAACATCATCAAATCAGTTTACAAGAAGTACAGGAAATGAAAGAACATATTAACACAATATCGAAGCAAACTCAGAATGTGGGACATTCTACAGGACAAATGGCCTGGTTTCTTCAGTAAATAAGTGGCATGGAACAAAAACAGGAGGAGAAGACTGTTTAAATAAAAGAGATTTAAGAAATATATCGATCAAATGTCAAGTTTGGATCGTGTTTGAATTAGTAAAAAAGGCATTTTTGAGAATCAAAAAAACTTAACATGGACTTAGATGAGATTAAGAAATAATTTGTTACAGGTTATTTGCTACAGGTTAATGATATCTTTGTGATTATGTATATATATTTTTAAAAAGCCCTTCTAATACCCATAAACTTGGATAAAAAGATATGTCAGGGATTTACTTTAAAGCACCCTCTCCCTCCCCCGCAAAATAGAAGGGGATACATGAAAAATGATGTACAAAATGTGAGCAATTGTTAAAGCTGGGTGTTGAGTACATGTAGGTTCTATTTTATACATGTTTTAAATTTTTCATTTAAAAAGTTTTTAACACAATGTGCCAGGCACTATGCATATATTAATTCCTTTTCTCCTCACAACAATCCTATGAGATAGCTACTACTACTTCCTCCATTTTACTGGAAAATAAAATAAAATGAAATAAATTCCCTTATTAATGTTGTTGAAGTGAAAGTTCAGAATGTAATAGGGAGACAACCAGACATTTCTGTTTTGTACTTAAAAGGTATGCTTAAAGACTACACATAAAGAAATATGCAACTTAAGATACCTATCAGACCGTTAAACTGCTGAAAATAAGTCTTAATTTTCTATTCAACCAGTACCCCAATTGAAAGTTAATGTTATTTATATTTTCCCATCTCACTCATTTTCTGCTTGTTTCATTTTAAATACTTATAATATATATTCTGTCATTATGGAAATAAGCTGCTTCACAACTTATATTACTAACCAGTTAAATTAGCCTTTTTTTCAAGTTTCATGATAAAATAACAACATGTAACCAACTTTCAAAAATTTGATTTAATTTAGGGGAAGCAAAGAGAGAAATTGCACAGATAAACCAGAGGTCACTGTAACTACAAGTGTGAAGTTCTTTCATTCTTTAAGAATTTCTAAAATAGCTACATACAAAGACAAATAGTAAAATAAAGCTTTATCTACTAAAAAAAAAAAAAAAAAAAAAAAAAAAAAAGAAAACATCAGAAAACTTTTTTAGACACTAATAAATTATGTCTAAATGATGATATATTTATTAATCTATATTTTACTGTGTTAAATTTATAATAGATTCTCACTTATATTTTTCTCTAAAGTTAAGAGGCTTGAATTGCTACCATTACTTTCACTAAATTGTACATCATTACATATTTACATTTTCACATTCTCCTTCATCTTTCAAACAAAGACAAAAGGTTTCAGGCATCCCAAATCAGGTTTATTCATATGTTCACAAGAATAAAGGGAACAGATATAAGCTTTTGGCCATAGAGAAAAAAAAACAAAAAAAACCCCAAAACCAAATAACTTAAATTCTATATAAAAACTTCTAAGGAAATCCTTTACTCATTTATTTTTATTCAGTTTCTACTTTTGGTTAGCAACATGATTTTAGTGAACAAAGATATTAAAATTACTGACTTCCTATAGAAATATGAACTCCACTGTTATAAAACAAACACAAAAAAAGATTTTTTTTTTGAAAAGAAAAAACATAGTATTGTGAGAAACAAGATTTTAAGCATAAATATCTTTTAGTGCTGTATTAAATTCTCCTCACCTCATCCATACAGAGCAGACCATAAAAATAGAAGAAAGTAATGGTTTTCTGAAGTTTTAAACTCCTACAAGGTATAGATAAACATTTAAAAAAGGTCCATTTTAGTTATTCTGGTATTCACAATGTCTTTGATATATTTACAACAGTCTTTGATAGCAAGTGGTGTTAGCATATTTCCTGTACTGATCATAATTAATTTTAATATTAACACAAGCATAACAAAAAAACTGAAAAGAGCTAGAGCAAGACAGCGATATACTTGAAGACCAACATTAATTATTTCAAATGGAATCACTGTATTTTAGATTATTCTCATGACTGTATGGAGAGTAGCGATTTATCCAGTATATTCTTATCCAACACGAATACCATAGGTTCAACCAAAGGAAATGTTACCAGCAAAATAATGTCAGGAATACATACCCATCATTCCATAGGTCAGCTGCAGCCCTGAACTGAACATTTTTTTCCCCAAATAAGGTTTTATATATTTTAATACTTCACCAAGGTATTCTAAGGACTTTGTGACCATGGCAGATTTATCAGGAAGTGTCTGGAGATTCCTGTAATTTATACCAACAGCCTATAAATAAAGGAAAATATTATTTAACCTTCTGAGTTTTATGTAATACAGACTTTGAAAAATAATGATAATTTTCCTCTTTCTCTACACACACAAACACACACACACACACCTTACTTTTTAAGCCTTCATCCTTAACTTTCCAATAAAAGTTTACAGCAATTAAAATGCAAGTGAAAAGAATGAAGTCTTGCCTTTTATAATGAAAATGCAGGTTGCCTTGGGTTGAATGTCCCCCCAAAACTTAGTCCCCACTGTGACAGTGTAAAGATGGTGGGAAATCCTATTATGGTAATTGAAAGGTGGGGCCTTGAAGAGGTGATTATACTGTAGGACCATGCCATAGTAAATGGATTAAAAATGGTGTCATGGGTATGGTTTGGAGGGCTTTAACAGGAGATTGAATGAACAGGTTAGTCTCTCTCTCTGCTCAACCATTTTCTGCCATGTGAGACCTTTACATTGTTGTAAAGCCACTCACCAGATGTGTTCCCTGGATTTTGGACTTCCCAGCCTTAGAAACTGTAAGCATCAAATTTCGTTTCCTTTATAAATTACCTAGTTCCATGTACTTTGTTATAAGCAACATAAAACAACTAATACACAAGTTAAAGGAAGAATAAAATATCAGGAAAGTGAGGCCCTAAGAGTCTGTTATACTCAGATGAAAGGGAGCAGAAGATCATAATGTGGTCACTCAGAGAAATAAGGCAGTGGTAGTCTGAGAGTGTTCAGATGCTCCAAGTGATTCCACAGTTCAGAACTTAGTCATGGGAGTGGGTGAATGAAGTAGAGCAAACATTAAGATAACTGAAAGACTACTGGAGAAGCTTTGAAATGAGGGCTTAAGTTATCCATGGTGACGTTAAAGTTGATAATAAAATGTGGAATGGAGAAAAAGAAAAGTAAACCTAAGTGAGCGACTGTGAGATGGGCAGATGAGAACACGAACGATATAGTTAATTAGTCCCCTTTTGCTTCATTTAGCTCTCTTCCCTCTGTTTTCTACACTTCTTTCTCTCGACAAGAATTTCTAAAGGTTTTTTATGCTTACAAATTGAAGTCTTGAAGAGCTTTTTATTATTTGAGTTGTATCTATTATTTGCCATATTAGAAAATTATTTACTAATTCATTTAAAAATAATGAGCATTACATGAATATAAATATTTTAGTGAAAAATCATTTTCCAAAACAAAAAATAGTGAGATAATCTTTTAATATTTTTGCAAATCTCTCTGATGTCTAGCTTAATAAAAGACAGCTAGATTCTCATATCTGCTTCTGTATACAATTTATTACGATATTTTGCAGATGAAGAATATCCAGCCTTATACAAATATATGGAGTTGGAAGAGGAAGAAGTATTTTTACAAATTTTTCAGATAACTGTGGGAATTCTTCTTTCTATAATACCAAAACCTGACAAGTGGTATTTCTTAAAGGTTATTTGTAACTAAATCACGGATTCTGATGAATCAGAGAATCTGAAACAATGTCAATAAACATTTGGTACTCTGCTATACTAAAACCCATTGGTCTATCTTATACTTTGAATAAATCTTTTACACCCATGAATGCTTTTTAAAAAGCCTGTATCGGTCATTTGGAAAATTTTGGTTTATTGAATATTGGCTTTGCTATGTTGACACATTCCATTATCCATATTGGAAAAAAATCTTATCTGTTAATACCACCATTGTTCTCATCAGAAAAGTCTTTAAATGTGGGGAAGCTCTTAAGTTCATGATGGCATATACAAGTTTTTCAAAATTCTAATTTTCTTGAAAGCTTGAATTATATTATTAGCAACAAATACTGTCAGTTGTTTTCTTTGAAGTGATAGGCTCATTTCATTCATTTTTGAGAAAATGTCTGCCAAACGCCGAAGTCTGAATAACCATACTCTGTCAGTTCTTTCAAGATGAAAGCAGTCAGTTCAGACTGTAACTCAAATAATCACACAGGTGCTCCTCATTTAGACAACCACATTGCTTTGGTATGGAGCAAAAGTTCTTTAAATGCACTTCACAGAATATTAAAAGGACATGTACTCAAGGGTCAAAATTTAATAAAACTAATAATTTTGCTGCTTCATTAAGGATATTCTTAAGTGAAACTGGCTTTTTCATTCTGTGAGTGCACTGAAGTGTAAATTATAACTACTAGTATAATCTTGGGAAACCGTTGATTCATGCTAAACCTTTTGCACTTTTTGTGTGTGCAAATGTCAATATAGTTTTGAGCTGGTAGAACCTCCTGAGAAGGTATCTGTAGTTCCCAGGGGTCCATTAACCATGATTTTGAACACCAATGCCCTAGACATCTCAATATTTCTCTATGTTTAGACATATATTTTTCTCAGTACCTTCAGTATACTACTTATATGTCATACTATCATTTCTACGCAGCAAAGTAACATGGCAGGCAAAAGACTGCTATCCTTAAAAAGGCCTGTTTGCAAGGTTGGCCCTTGGCTGGTGTTTGGGCCTTGGATTTTGGGAGGCTTCCCACTACTCCCTAATAAGAATGGCTCATTGTATCTCAACTTCTTGTGAAAACAATACGATTTATGCTGAATATCTGCTTTCCTTCTGGAATTCTGGAAGTGTGATGTAAAGGGAGCTTTGTATGACCAGCCCCCAATAAAAACCACGGGAACTGAGTCACTAGTGGGCTTCCCTGAGAGATAATATTTTACATGCCTTGTCGTAATTCCTTGCTGGAAGAATTAAGCACACCTTGTGTAACTTCACTGGGAAAAGACTCTTGGAAGCTGTTGCCTGGTTTCTCTACACTTTACCCCATGCACATTTTCCCTTTGCTGATTGTGTTTTTGCATCCTTTCTTTGTAGTTGTGAGTACAACTATATGCTGAGTCCAGTGAGTCCTGCTAGTGAATCACAGGGACCCCTGACACAACAACAAACTAAACAAGTTTAAAACTGAACTCCTCACATGCTTCTGCCCCACCCTAAATCACTATGGGCCTATTTCTCCTTAAGGTATCATCACTCTTCTAGTTAAACACAATATTTATTTCATATCTATTCAGAAATCCTATAACCATTCAATCTTCAATACTTCTAAACCTCACTAGTTTCTGGCCAATAGTTCTCCTGCACCTTTAATCTATACTATTGGTACTAATTTTCATTAAAAAAAATTAGTCATTTGATCCAATCAGACCTACTTAAAAACTTACAAACTGTCACACTTTTCACAGCATAAAATCCAAACTTCTTATACCAAGATGCTCTGAATTCTTTACCACTGATGGATTAACCAACTGGCACTCAGCATACAATAATGCCTTGTATTATTATTTTAACCCTTGTGTATGTCCTGTATTCTAGGACAAGTAAAAGTTCTCTGAGATCAAGAACTACTTCTTTTGATTTTTCAGATCCCTGAGAAGTCCTAGCATAACAGTTATCTAGCATTTAGCAAAAAGCCATCATTTACTTAGTGATGGAAAATAATTAATTTGGGCTGAATTAAATTAGGGAAGCCTTTGAAAACTATCAATGGAGAGCTTGACTTCTACCTCCCTTTCAGATTCTCTATGTTTCCTGGCATACCGTAAGTCTTTAATTAACTGCAGGTTGAGATCCAATCAACAACTATAAATAAAGGGCTCAACAGAAATGTGTATTTTACATCTACATATACTATTTCTAAATATTTTCAGGATTTATATGACATCTCTAATTGCCATACAATTGTACTTGAACTTAATGGAAACCATCAGAAGAATTAACACTTATGCAAAGAGCTTACTGGTTGTAATTATTTTCACTGTAGTTAATACCAAACACTCTGTGGGAAAATAAACCAACCTTTACTGTGAATAGCTTACAAAAGACACTAATCCAAACACATTAACACCTCAACTAGGTATCACATAAGATATATTCCTGCAAAATTAATAATTAGAATAAAATTTTGAACAAGAGTATTTATTATGAAGACAAAACAAAACAAATGAATTGGATTTTATTGTCTCAACCAACAGGGTGGTAAACATTAAGCTGGAACTATTACGGGTCCTATATAAGGAAATTTAGTTCCCAAGTACCCGAAGAACATTGTTATCCAGCAATTTCAGCAATAAGATATTCCTACAATTTAGTTTAGCTTTGGAATAAAGCCTTTATGTAGTATTCTTTAGTTTTATTATTCTTCATTACATGCAATTTTTCTGTTGTCCTTAAGAGTGAACTGTACTATACCTTAGATTCCCATTTTTCTTCCTCCAGAATTTTATAACAGCAGGCAACCAATAAATATGACTCAATTCAAAAGAACACATTTTATACATAAACTTTAAGAACACTTCAAGTTTTTCTGAAAAATAATCACAATTGATGTAGACAATTATAATAATAAATGAAAAATACCTCAAGGAATTGAATAAGTGCTTTTTTAGGGTCTTCTGAGATGGGTACATATTCAATGTGAGCCTTTGAGAAAATATTCTTTACTTCTGAGAGTTTAAAAAGCAATCTTGTCAGTTCAGCCAACTGTTCCATGTATTCTTTTTCTGTTAAAATAAAACAAAATAATGTAATAATTTGTTTATTATATAAACATATAATAAAATGTAAAATTATACATATAATTATATATATATATGAGAGCAGGAAATGTAGCATTCTTCATTTATGACATGCTTTCTTTCAAAATTCAAATTTCCACAAAATTAAAAAGACTTTGAATTATGTATCTCTCACTTATGAACATCCTCGCCCCAAAAGTTATTCATGTAAAGTCAACTGATATATTAAGATATCAAAGTAAGTTTGGAGCATTTTTTCCAGGCCAGCCTTAATGAAATTAACAAATGGACATAAACAATAGCTTTAGGAAAAGGTGTGTCCGACAGACAACAGAACTGTATGAAATCTTTTTTTAAAAGTACAAGTATCACTCAATAACTAATCGTAAAGCAGAAAAAGGTGCAATATCTTAATATAAAATAGAATTATTCATAATTGGATATTTTTATTTTCAGGATGTTCACAGTGTGATATCTGGTTATTTACTTCAGATTTCCATTTTTTTGTGTGATCAGTTTCTTCGGGGAAAAAAAATAGCTTGTCACCTGAGGAGCACGTTTTTGTTCTTGGCTTCCAAGGAAACAAGTTCTTTTATCTTTATAGCAGAGAAATTTGTCATGTATAGTAACAAGAAAATATCAAGAAAAAGGAACTGGCTGCAAAAGGAAATACATTTCTGCTTATATTCATGCCTAATTACAAATATATTTTGTATATTTTCTATTAATTTACGTAACAAATGATCTAGACAGCAAAAAGCTTTCCACAGATATACCCGAACCCACCCTAATGCCCCCCCCCCCACAAAAAAGCCTGCAACACTTACCAACTGCCTGTTCAGGATTTATATCAATGAACAAATCATCAGGCACAGAGAGGTTTTTAATATACATTTGCAAAACACAACGTATCCAAGATCTTATAGTTAAGGCTTGAAAAGATACATAGCCTGAATGAGAAAGTGCTTCACATAATGTGCTGTAAAAACAAGTAGAAGGATATTTTAAAAACACCCCAAAACGATAATATGTATAATCCCTGAGTACAGAGATTGAAAAGTAAAGAAAAACATTCTAACACTACCCCCATCCTTGGCCTCACTTATTTTTCAGAACAAACACACTAACATAGGCATGCATTGCTGAAAATAAACACTACAGATATACACAAAAAGATATGTTAGATAAGTATTCTTGTTTTCTGCTGTAATGTACTCATTTTTAACTTTCTTTTTTCCAGTGATGGCACATGTGTAGGCTTATGCTAGGGGAGAGGTTAAGGAAGAATATGGTCAAAATAGAAAAAGCAAGGTGCTTATAACTAGCTAGGTGAGATAAAAATGAAGGAAGTGGGAAGTAGAATAAAAAACAATGTATTATAACACACCAAGGTCAAGGATTTGAATTCCTGTACCAGCCAGCCACCTCCCCCTGCCCTGCCCCCCAACAAACAATGGCCCTTACAGTAAATAAACAGAGGTAATGACCATATAGGTAAGAAAAAAGTTAAAGACAAAATAAATTTCTATGTAGGTCTTCTGACCAATCCCATTCCTGTCCCCTCCTTTCCTGCTCCCCGACTCCATAGGCAGTCATTAAAGATTACCTCACATAGAATTCCAAAATAACATTTGCCAGAAATTTTAAAATTCTTTCTATAAAGCCAAAGACCTGGCTAAATGTGATTTCTAATCCATTTATTAGTGGGGATAGAGAGGATGGGGATAGTCTTAAACTAAACATACAGTGTTATATATACAGTCAAAAATCTTAAAAATACATATAAAACCATAACTCTAAAAATGGTGTTTTAAAGTACTAAAGTTGTCATAAGAGTATACAATACAGAAGAGCACAGACTGGTCATTTATTACCTATAAAACTTTCCCAAAGTTATTTAACACCTTTGCATTTCAGTTTTTTTAAACTGTTACTAATATATAACATTACTTTTAACATAAAAATCATGTCAAATAATTTTAAAAAGTGTATAATAAATAATACAAATGTTCATTATTATTAAAGAATTCTCAAGCTAGAAGGAATCCTAAAAGTAATCCAATTGAAGTTGAACTCCTTACTTTACAACTGAAAGCCCAATGAGAAAACGTATACTTACTGACTCTGCTTCATGAACTTCCTTAGGAAAGAATTACCTCACCAACGACATCTCTTCATTTTCACTGACTGGCAGCTTGACAAGAACTACACTGGCCTCTCAGGCCTGTATATTTATTTTCCCTCATCTTGGTGTTCTTATTCAAATCTTCCTGATCACTATACACTATTTCTATTGTTACTTTATTGTGTATTTTTTCTATTGAGGTTCCTCAGATCGCTTACGTAGGAGATACTTTATAAGGAAACCAATGTTCAGGTGAAGTGCCTTGTTAATGATCTTACAGGGTAAAAGCCAAATCTTTAAAAATCTAGCTGTAAAAAGGAATATTACCATTAAATCTAAAACTGCAATAATATACGAGTGTCTTACAGATTCCGCAATTAACTATATAATTTCTTTCACAATGAGGAGTGTAGAAAGGTCATTTTAGAAAAGGCAATCCCACAAAAAGTTTTGAAAGGGCTTAACCAACATTTGTTTTTTTTAAAAAAAACAGGTCACAAAACATAAGTTAACCCTCCTACTATTACTACTGTCAAAATGCTGATACATCTGAAAACAAAAAACTGTCAAAGAAGAGTATATATAGAGATCAGCTGTCCTTTGTGAAAATTCTCACCCTCCTATAGTACTGATCTACAATGGGCTTGCACTGATGTGTATACCTAAAATAAAAGCACATACCTATTTTGTAGGATATGACTTAAATATCTTGCTACGACTTGGGGCCAGATGATATCATCCCAACCAAAAAGCTGAATTATTGATATAACTGGCTGAGGCTGAAGATCTGATGGAGCCGTGCTTGGCATGTCCATTGCTAGCAAAGTAAAATCTAGATTTGAAAGGAGAAAAACTTAATGTGATAAAAATTTTAAAACCTTCTGTTCCCCCCAAATTATATTAATGGTGAAAAAAAAAAGTATCAAATAATAAAATGTCACATTTAGAAATGTAGAACAAACAAAAAGCTAAAACTGAACTAAATTCATTTTGTCAAAGAAATTCCTGTAACTATCTAGATATCCAAGAGAGGGTCTAGAAGAATCTCAGTATTATCATTATAAATCTATAACAGCTTCCTCAAATTGCAAACTTCTAAGCCTGAGGTTTCTGTTAATGTACCTCCACTATTCAAAAGACCCATTTAAAAAAATATTTCTAGGATCTACTCTTCTCCAGTTATGCTAATTTACTTGCTACCTGTTACAGGTGAAAGTTCACTTTCTCCTTAGACACCAGACATTCTCTTCCACTAAACATTACAATCAATGACAACCCATCTCCTTCAGAACCCACAAAGTCCAGGAATAGAATTACTTAATCATGTTAAACACATATACTTTATTTTGTGATTTCCTGTGAATATGCCACCTCAATTTGTACTATATTAATTAATGTTTGTCAATAAACTGTTTATTAAGCAGTGCCTCCTTTGCAGCTCTCTCAGATGGTGGCTGTTTATTCTCCCACTCCCCTCATACCATTTGACCTGCAGATACAGTGAGTTTACTTCTTGGTCCACAGTGCTGCTTCTATGCCATTCTCCCTTTCTCCTCCCTAAAACTTCTACTTTTAATCTCTTATCATCAAATTATACCAGTCACTACCTCTCCTTATATTTACCAACTGTTTTCTAGTTTACCTCCCCCTATTCCTTATAAATTGTAGCTCACTCCATTCTCTCCAATAGCACTCCTGTCATAATCTTTTATGAATTTTTTTCCGATATCTTAGCCTCTCAAATTCTTGAACTCCTCTCTTACAATCTATCCTCCATTCTACTTCAGTCACTCACTGTCATGGTGACAGCCAGAGGCTTTGACATTACCAATTACTATAATTTCTCTATAATTTTTTGACACCAATCTAGCTTTCCAATTCTTCACCTATAGGGCCCCAGCTCCAACAATTCTTTGTTTCCATCAGGATCTACAATCTATTGATCCTACAACTTTTTCCCTATCCATCCCTGCTTTTGTGCCTTCCCTGCCCTCTTTAGGCAGCTTGAATGCATGGCCCATTATTACACTCATTTGTTTACACCACCAACTCCCTCGTTGCTTTCCTGAATCGCTGTACTTGCCTAGAAAAAAACATCATCTGTTTAATTCTGACTCTTGGACTTCTCTCCATAGGTACCTGCCCCTGTATCAACATAAATGATTGGAGAACAACCACACTGACTGACCTCACTTTAAATTTATGACTACAAACTTCCAGCAGGCCCTCAGAACTGGGCAGCATTCCTATTACATTTCCCTAGTCCATTCAGTCTTTCATTCTTCTAGGGGACAATTGCATAACTTCTCTTCTCCCTTCATCAACAGCCAGCACCTCTTCCCCCTTCCTCGCTTTCAGTTAAGGCCTCACTTACTGCTCCAGAGACACGAGAAATATCAGAAGAGAACTACCACAAGCTCCTAACACATTTACCCAGCTGCTTCAATCTGGGCCCATTCACTCTGCCTTTTCTTTTGCTACTATAGGTAAACTGAGGCCAGGTCCTTTTTGGGATCCATCTTCTCTTGGCACTAAAACAAAAGTGGCTGTCTTGTACCATCAATTTTCCATCACTCTGGAACATTTCTATCAGCATTATAAATATACTAAAATTTCTCCAATGTTAATTAAAAAAAACCCAAAAACTCTCCATTTTGACTCCACTTCCCCCTCTAGCTAATATCCCCGTATTTTTTTTTACTTCTCTTAAACAGTGATATTCAGAAAGATTGATCTACATTTGCAGTCTGCAATTCCTCTTTCCACATTTTCTCTTGAATCATCTTCAATCAGGGCTTTGCTTCTCCACCACACAAAAACTGTTCTTCCAGGTCACCAGTGACTTCCCTTTCTTGTTTCTCCTTACCCTACAAATCCAAACATAGGAAAACCATAGGGCCCAGTCCTTATACTTTTCACCCATACTTAATCTACTGGTGACCTCATCCAGTTTCATGGCTTTAAAGACTATTGATACATAGATAGTTTCCAAATTTAAATTTTCAGCTTGGACCTCTTCCCTGAACCCTGGGCTCAGTATCCAAGCGACTATTTAACATGTCTACTTGGATTTTAATGGACATCTAAAAAAATATGTCCAAAATAAATATCTTAGTCTTCCCTCACAAAACCTGTCCTGCCAGAATCTTCCTCATCTCAGCAAATAGTAAGGCTATAGTTACCCATAGCCCTCTCTTCATCTATGTTGGTTACCATATCTTACCCACTTAGCAAATTCTGTTAGTTCTACCTTCAAAATACTTTCTGTCCCTCCACATGGGAAATCTGACTTCTCACCACTTCTACTGTTACCACTTTAGACCAAGCTGCTCACTTCTGGGCTATTGCAACAGAACTGGCTTCCCTGCTTCTCCTCTTGCCTACTTATAAGTCTAGTCTCAATCTACCAGCCAGAGGGATCATATCACTCCTCTGCTCAAAACTTCCCAACAGTTTCCAGTCTCGGAGTAAAGGCAAAAAGTCTTTACAACCACTTACAAGGCAGAACACAAACTAGGTCTACATTACCTCTTGACCACATCTCTTACTTGGCTCATTTTCTCTCTCACTCCACATGAGTCTTGTTTGCCTCCCTGTAGTTCTTCACACACACCAGACTTGCTCTTGCCTCTGGACTGCTGCAATAGCATCTCTCACCGACTTCAAATGTTTGCTTTGCTCAAATGTTACTTACTTAGGCCTTTCTGATCACTCTATTTAAAATTACAACCTGCTTCTGGCCTTCCCTATCCCCATCCACCTCTGTATTTTAATTTTTCTCCACAGCATTTATCATGATCTAACATATTAAACGTTTTATTTATTGTTCTCCCCCTACTAAACTATAACCTCCAAGAGAATAGATATTCTTGTCCTTTTCTCCCACTGGTATGTATCTGACACCTATAAAAGTGGGTATCCAGTGACTTTTTTTAAAATAAAGGAAATCATTCTCTCCTACACTATAAACTTTTTGTTTCAAATCAAACCCCAAACCCATTTTGCTTTTCATTTATATATCATTTACTTGCAGCACCTAAGACAGCAGTGACTAAACTGATGTGATACTATTTTTGTTGACTGACTGACAGGATGATGAATGTAAGAAAGATAAGTCATATTGGCTATTAATGACTGCTTTGGTTAAACCGATTATGAATATCAATATTTATTTTCATAGATATTACAGTAGATGGAAAAATGCTGCCCTGTCACAATTCTTCAATCTATCACTGTAAAATCTTAATTACAGAAGTGCAACAAGAATTCAAGATCTTTTCATATTTACATCATTCAGTCTTTTATCTCAACTTTCCTCATCCACACCAGGGTAAAATATATGTTAGTTTAGAGCTTAGGTTTTTAAAAGCAATACATTTAAATACATGACATTCCTTAAAGTGAACTTTATTTAAATAAATATAGTCACCATACTGATCCCTGACTATTCTAATACTTCTTAATAAATTTTGGGTAAAATAGCTCTTTGAGAAAAATAATGACCTCTTCTTAGAAAACAGCATACATGACATATATTCAAATTCTTGTCTATAATTTCATCTGACTCTGAGTCCTCTGAAGCCTAAGGACATATCTTTAGGCTAATAATCAAATTAAGAGAAAATTACAACCTAAAGTAGAATATAGAAGAAATCAGAAAAATAACCTTCTGTATGAGTATATTCAATGTTATTCTCATCTCATCCTCTTGGTGTTGAAGTGGTGTTCCTTCTATATTCTTTGGCTCTTTATACAAATTAACTTCATCTTATACCTAGATACCTTCTCATGTGATTTGAAAATAAACTTGACCTAATCAAAAGATACTTTACTTTCCAAATATTGCATGCATAAGAAAAGCTTATGTACATTCAATATTTTTAAGATTGAAAATTATCTTTAATTTTAGCAAACAATTGTTTAATTTTTAGTAATAAACAAATCAAAGGATCATAATTTAAAAATACGTAATTCATTTCATCTTTCTATCAAAATGTTTATTACACTGTAATAAAGCAAGAGTTTGCAAACAAGCAAATAAAATACTGACAAAGAGTCCGCAAAAATAGAAAGTAATTAGCAAATTAACAATTAAGGCTGACCTGCAGCTACATCTGCAAGTTGTGAGAGAGGCACTATCTGTGACATTCTTTGACTCTTCAAAAATGTAAAGAAATGTCTCCACAGTGCACTAGCAACTGCAGCAAGGTGGCGCTCTTTAGCCGATAATGACGACTGTACAATTAGGTTCACATTCTCCCTTTGAAGTTCCTGACACAATTGTTGATGCATACTCCTAAAAAGAAATAAAAATATAGCTAACACGCAACAAATGCTTATAGAAATCTTCTTTAAATACATTTTAGGCTTTTAAAATTTTATACCATATGAAAACTGAAGGACCATTTTATATAATTAAAACCTTTATGCCAAGACATTACACATTTTGGGGTTATTTGATAGATGGATGGTGGCATATTAAGCACCATAAAGTTAATGTTAATTACTAATGTCAACCATTAATTATAAGCTTTTTAATATGTCAGATCCAAATGAGAAACAGGCAGCTTCAGAATGAAGGTCTGCATTTTGCAACTCACGTATGACAAGTGATTTTACTTACAATCTAGACATAAAAACAATTTTTTAAACCATTTTTTCCAGAGGGCTTTAGAACATGGATGTACCAAGAGGAAGGTAACTATATCTGGCTTATGTATGGTATTTTAAATTATAGTATTTTTCCTTATTTAGAAAAGACATAGGCTTTGTGCTAATATACAAAACTGTGCTGGATATAATATTAGCATTTTGGTCCAAAAAGATTCGCAATTACATATAGTAAACAAAAGTAAACAACAAAAAGTTACTCTTCAGAAAATAATAAAACATAATTCAATACTGGCTCAAATTTTGATTTATTATTTACTCACCTTTTCTATTCAATTGAAAATTTAGATACCTCTAGATCTTAGTAGAAACATATCTGGAGGAAATTGAGGTTACCAATTTTTCTTAGTGATCCAGAATAGAAGCTTATGCAATGCACCCAACAATTAATAATATGATTATTTAAAACTAAATGTACAACCATGCTATAATTACTGTTTTTTGTTTATATTATTGCCAGATCAACCGAGAGTAGACGAATTTATGGATATCATCCTTACTTTGCTTTCTTCAATTATACAGAAAGCAGTGAAAAATAACCAGTAGAAATGAGGCAGAAGACTTCCTTCAATAGAAATAATATTCCACTAAGAAAAACAATTAGTACTTAAAAAAAGAAAGAAATATTATATTATTTCCAATATTCTTGAGTTTTTTTAAGTAGTTACGTAGGGGAAATGGACACTTGAAAGAAGTATACAAAACACATAACTAATATGCACCTAAAGTAATTCCCCAAAAAGATCCAAATGGTTGTAAGACCACATCTTAGAACATTTCACATAACTACACACAAGTGAGTAAAAATTCTAAGTATAAATTATATAACATTAGGACCTTGCCCCTTTGCATTGAGATTCCTGGATAATCAAGGGCCACTACTTAATAACATTTGAAGTAAAGGGGAAAAAAAAGTTTACAAATGCCTGGGGAAAGAGTACATAGCAAACAGTTCTCATAAAAGCTAACCAAATACCTGCTATGTACTTTCTATGTAAAAACTTGCCTGAGATGTTTTCAACTTGAACTAGTGGCTAGAGAACAATTTCAGGCCCTTTAGCTTAGAGTAAGATGAATAACAAACCACTGAAATCCATTTGGCAACTAACTCAGCTGCCTATATTAACTTAGAAAAGTTCACAAGTACATTTCTACACACTGGAGTCTGAGTAAAATAATACCACCATTTACACCACCCTTTATAGCTTTATCAAAGTACATTGGTTTCAAAGGATAATAAATAACACTGTACTTGGGTAGAATGGATTTTTGCTATTTCTAAATAAGACATTTTATTTACTAACTAAAACATATCCCCTAGGAAGGAGTAACATTTCTGATCATCCTCTATGTGCTAGAAATTGTTTTAATTAAAAACCAGAACAACTCTATGGGATGGGTATAATACAATCTTCTTTTTACAGATGATGAAGCTGATAGCAGGAAAGTTAAATACGTTGCCCAAAGGTCACATGGCTGGGAAGGGCTGGTCCATAATCTGAACCTAAATTTGACTCTGAAACCCAAACTTTTTCCTTATACGCTAAGACATGCACAAGTTTTAAAAGGATTAAACATTGATAAATTTTGTTCTCTCCCAAGTTGGGTTGAAGACATTTCAGCAGGCCTAAGAAAAGGAACTGTAAAAGCCACATGTTGCTTTGTGTTTGGGAGAGCCAGAGGCAACATCAAAATTCTGTATTAGAAAAGACTACAAGAAGAGATACCAGGAAAAAAATCATTGCATTCAAGGCAATAATGAGAAAGGCCAACAAATCAGAACCACCTTTAACCTCTCTGGAAGGAAATATTGAGGTACCGGGGGTATAACTAGAAGTTACTGAGGGGATATGATTCAGAGCTCTGAATCCATTAGGTTAAAAAAACAACAACCCTATACACCATTAGGTAAAAATTTAAAGCCAGAGGATACACGCTCCAAGGTAGAGTTAATACATTAAAGACAAGTTCCAATTAGGAGTAAGACAGTGACCCCAAACCAGACTTGCTTTGGAAATGTGCATCCACTTAGTTTTTGGATTTGAAAAGAAGCTATACACCCTGGGAATATATGCAGAATGCTTTCTGCTCAATGGCTTGAATGTTCAAGCTATATCAATCTGGATAAGAATGATTACTTACTATTTTAAAACAGAACAAAGTCGTTTAAGACGTTATAATAATTTCTCTAAACATAAAGAAATAAGGGAGTGAGAAATGCAGGAAATACCAAGGATGTACTATAATTGGAGTATGAGGGAAGAATCAAATTTCTGCACTGTAGTCAAACAGTTAGAAATACCCCTTGCAGCCCCAGGTAATTTTTTAAATCCCATTTTCTGGACCAGAAACTAACTATATAAAGACTACTAAAAAAGAAATTTATTATATTCAGATGTGACCATTGCATATCTGCTGAAGGTACATTTACAAAAATGTAAATATTAAAAGGAAGTCTGTCACTAGAGGTAAAAATGTAAAAGAAAACTCAAAGCATACATTAAATAGTATAAGAAATATAGTTCTAGATGTCACATCTATGAAATGTTAACTAACATTCTCCAACAAAATATGAAACTAGATTTGCTGCACAAAAGGTAAAATGTGATTTCTTAGTCAAAAACTAAAAGGTATAAGAGAAGAGATGTAGAATCTCCAAACATATGGTAATTGTTTTGTTTGAGTAAAGACATATTCCACATGAGTTAAAATCATTTTGACTGCTCTTTTGCGCCATTTTCCAAGACTTGTTTTCCTATTTTTTAATCTGCCTGCTACTTCTTGCCTGCATTTCACATCTAGGCAATATGAGATGGATTCACTTACCCTTCTTGCCTCTACCTCCCTACCCCGTACAGAAACACAAAGGTATTGAGACATCTGTCACATAAGAGGCACTGAAACCTGTACCTGACTGATGCTACGTGCCAGCCTCATCTTTAAGTTGCTGCTCCTCCCTAACAACTTAGGCAGACTTCTGGGACCACTTACTGGACTATTGCTTATAGGTTCTACTTCTAATCTTGGCATACACTTGTTTCCCTTGCAACTGATAACTATAGCACAAGGCATGCTATCCTATATATTACCTTCCTGGTATTCACAGTTGTACATTTAATATTTCTCATACATTGTACCTCAAAATTTAAAGAAAAGAAAAATTATCTATTGACGAAACTTGCACCACACAGAAAAAGCATAATATAATAAATGTGACTTATAAGAGCTAACAGAAAGCAAGGGATTAACAGCAATACGTGAATTCCTTTTTTAGCTCTATACCAAATGAGGTAACTTTTTATAATCTATATCAGTGAACAATATAATGGGAAGTATTAAGTTAAAAATTTGTTCCAAATCACTATGAGTAATTATAGTATGTTAGGGAAAACCGAATGGGAATCAAGATACTCTATTTTTAGCTTCTGCTAAACTCATTAAAAAATCTTAGACACTTTGAATTATCTTGTCATATTTGTTCACAGCTCTGAAATACAGCTATAATCTACCTTCTTACCCAGAAATAATATAATATAACC
This sequence comes from Cynocephalus volans, assembly GCF_027409185.1. NCBI lineage: Eukaryota > Metazoa > Chordata > Mammalia > Dermoptera > Cynocephalidae > Cynocephalus > Cynocephalus volans. The sequence continues at coordinate 100,352,284 of NC_084464.1, forward strand.
AAGGTTATGATATTACCAGGAGAAAAACCCAAAGTTTTAAAGCTGGAAGTTACCCTAAAAATCGTCTAATCCAATCCTGTCTTTAAAAATGAGAAAAAGCAAAAACAAAACAGCCTCCAGGTAAAGAGATTTCTACAAAGCCTCACTGTGAGAAAACAGTAGCTTCAGTCCTGACCCCCCAATTGTGTGCATGCCCAAGTTACCAGGGAGAAGCAATAAAACAGAAACGAGGCTGGCAAGTAGCAGTCAAGGCATACTTCGCAGTACCGCCATGTGATAGATGCATCAATACACCTGTGTCCATGTGTATGTGAGAACAAGGCAAGGAGTTGGTTGACTGTTTTGATTATGAAGGGACCACAAACAGATAAAAACACAGTGCTAGCAATGACGCTTACAGTCACATACAATGCGCTATTAAGGAAAAAAAGGGCTCCTCAAGATATAAGGAGAATGATTCACATGAACACTTGTCTAGGAGAGAGAAGACCAGCTTCTGATTCTGGAAAACTTCTGAGACTCAGTTTTTCATCTGTTGAATGGGAGTAATGCCCTACCATACTCATGGAGCTGCTAAAGTATCAAACCACAGCACTCTGGTGAAAACACTTTGTAGACTATAAAGCAAGATAACATGCACTTTAGTCATGTTGCTACTGCTTCTACCTCTTGATAACCATATTCTTAGAGGTAGCAGGGCATCACTAGAAAGACAGGGGCTGTGGAGACAGATATACCAGAGCATAAATCTTATCCTGCCAACTACTAGTTGGATGGCCAGTTCTTCATCTGTTTGAAGACTTAAATAAGACATATTCAACAACTAGAGCAACAGAGAATTAAAGATTCTTTATTGAGAATCTATGTTCCAGTCCTATTTTGAGTGTTTGACTCTTATTAATTACTTTAATCTGTAAGTACTATAACTGTCTCATTTTTATAGACAAGGAATCTGAGTACAGAAAGGAAATGTAATTTGCAGGGTCATGCTGTTAGCAAGCAGCAGTGACAGAATTTGAACCCAAGCAGTCAGTATAGCTTCAATACCCCAAACCCTAATCACTATGGTACAACTGCCTCAAAAACCATTTTACTACCCAAATAAATAATACGTGCTTCAAATGTCACATTCCTGTATTCATTCATTCATATACTAAGTTCTTAGTAAAGGTAGTTACAAAGTAGTATACCAGCCAATCCCAGGTAGCACACCAGATGCATACACATTACAAGTTTAATATTTCTGGGGAATGTGGACTATTCTATAGAGATTCCAAAGATCAATGATATGTGATTAATTTAAATTCTTCTTATGGCCCAAAATTGAGTTAATTTGCTAGAAAGGTAAGAAAAAACAAATCAGGGATCCAGCGATGAACCTAGCAAATCAAGCATGCCTACAGTAATGCTGCCTTACAGTTTTATACAATAACACTGGCGAACTATTTAAAATGAGGTTGCTTGCCTCTGTCCCAAAAGCAATGGCTACCTCTGGTATGAAATTATGACAATAAAAAGTGATTATTTTAGAAATTACCTTTATACTTGCATTAGTTTTGTATTTATAGATGATTACGGATCTCATATTACTTACATTTTTCAGTTATACTTCATTGCATTTCATGATACACTAATAACAAGTATCTACCTTCAGTAGTTCCCAATATTGACTACCATCAAAATCATCTGTAGATTTTTCTAAAAATACTAATGTCCTGGCCTCACCAAAGATCTTTCTGCATCTTCAGTACTGGGGCCTAAATATACTATTTGTTTTTAAATTCTGACACATTAGGTCTGGAGAGGGGTCCAAGAGACTACATTTCTATCAGGCAGATGCTGCTAGCCCATGCACCACACTTTAAACAATCACCTTCCTGGCTTTTTTCATCTATGAAATGGGTACAATAATAATACTTACAGGATTAAAATAGTTAATAAAGATCAAACACTTAGAATAAGGCTGGCACATATATTCTCTATAAACAATCTTTGATTCTCTGATCAACAATAATAATTATTCCATTTATTGACTGTGTCCTATTTAATTTTTGCAACAGAAAAGAAAATGGCCATGCAACTAGCCCACAGACCACACTAAATAACGAGACCATACATAATTCTGTACTGGGAGGGTTGAAAACCAGTCCTCTACTCTATAGCTGTAACTGTAAAACAAACTATAGATCTGTTTTACCAATTTATTGAGACCAGTAGAAGCAAATGGGCATGGAAGTGATTCTCAAAAGGACTGGTTAGGTAAAAAGGAGGAAAGTAAAAATCCATTCACTTACTCTCTAATTCAACACATATTGCATAGGTTCTAGGAAATAGGGACACAAGGTAACAAAATAGACAAAGTTTCTGCCCTTCTGGACTTATATTCTGACGAGAAACAGATGAACATGTAGATGTGTAACACCTCACACTGTGGTAAGCTTTATGGATTAAAAAAGAAATCACAGTACAAGGAGAATGAGTGACAGGAGCCAATATTTTAACAAGGATGATCAGGAAACACCTTTTGAGGAGACATTTGAGCAAAGACCTAAATAAATAAGAAAAGGAACCACATGGATATATGGAGGAAGAGCATTCCAGGGAGAAGAGACAGCAAGTGCAAAGGTGCTGAGGCTGGCAGTTTCACAGGTTCAAGGAGAAACCACCAGGAGGCCAGTGTGGCTGAAGCACAATCTTGTGGCAGAAGAAACAGTAGATGAATTAAATGAGGTTTCTGGGTTAGTAAAGACTTCGGATAAAATCAAAGTGGATAATTAGCCACAAAAGCATAAGTGTAATATAATTTACATATAAAAACACAAGGTGTCTGGAGGATGGAAAAAAAGTAACCACTCTCACTGTAACGAAGAATTTTTATAGTAACATTAGACGCAATAAATTTAAGAGTAGAAATGGGGCCCTGTTTGTTCAGTCACATGTTTTCTTCATTCACTTCACAGGAAGTTACTCAGTGCCAGTCACTGTGTCTGATACTAGAGATAAAAAATGGTTACAGCAGATCCTTCAGTTAAAATTTTTAAAAAATGTCAAGAAACCACTGAAGGATTTTGAACTGGGAAATGATATAATGGAAACAATGCTTTGGGAAAGATTAATCTGGCAATAGCAAACGGAATGGGTCAGAGTAAGAACTGACTAGAGATAGGTAAGCATTTAGGAAACTTCTATAAACATCTAGGTAGGAGCTAATGCACAATTTGAGTTACTTTATGAAGGAAAATGAAAGTCAACAGTAATTATTTGGCATTTTGTGAGGGAGAGGTAAGAGCAGCCTATTTTATCGCCAGGTTTGGGGAGAAACAAAGTAAGGGCAGTTAATTACTACAGAAGACTATGATTTGAAAACAGAAAATTAAAGTAACAATATCCAACAAGTTTTTGGAAATCTGGACCTAGAGTCCAAGAGTACATTCAAACTCAGGAATCATTCTGCCCAGTAGTTCAGCTCATTTTAATAAATATGTCAATGTTTATTAATTACATACAGCACTGTAGTAGGTGCTAACTATTCAATATGGTCTTTGCTCTCAAAGAATGTTCAGTTAAGTGCTGAGACAGAAGTATGCACAGAATATTATAATCCACATAAAAGGAACTGGAGGTTCAATGGAGGTTTCTTGTAGGAGACACACTATTACCAGTTAGGGAAGTTGTATTAGCTAATTAAAAAATAATACAAAAAGTTTCAGGAAGTAGAAATAATATGAGTAAAGCATAGTGTGACCTGAAATCGCATGGTGTTTTAGGGGAATCACAAACAATTTGGTATTACCAGAGGATAAAAGGTCAAGGGAAAGAATGATGGAAAATGTAACTGGAGTACTACTGAGGGAGACCAGGTTATGGAAGGCCATGCCTCATAAGTTAGAGCCATAAGTAAACAATTTTTAAAAGTAGAGAGAGCCAATCAAGACAAAACCAACTTATGTACCCAACATATACCTTCCTAATAGTTTGTTCCCAATATAACCTAGAGCTTATAAGAATTGCCTGATACATTTACACATTGAAGCACTGTATGTAACTGCACAGGGCTAATGTTACAATGCTAGTTACATTTGAAATATTTTCATTAAAAAACCCAACCTGATATGTATGTACATGTGTGGCTTTGTACATATACAAATATATATGACTACTCACAACATACTCTATACACAAACATATATTTTGCCAATGCTTGAGTGCTATCTTATACTCTCATCTAATAAAAGTGAGTATGGCAGACCAACATACGCAATCTTGACCAATAGGCACCAGCATTATTAGCACAACATACTGTAAACGTTCTTAGCAAATGGGTGCTCTACCACACTATCCTAAGTTGAAGATGTTTATTTTGTTGTGGTCTCTGTTCCTGCCATTTATTCTGTTTGTTTGGGGGGTGGGTGGGCAGTTTAACCTATGATCAACAAGTAACAGTCCTGAACTTAGCACAAAGAATTAAAGAAAAAGTAACACATTGGATGTTAAGATTTAAGTTTTACAGCACCTCAAGATGCCTTCAAGGAAATGATTGAGGATAAAAACCACAATTAAGGCTTGGTTGAAGTCCTTTGGCATTATAAGTATAAGTAACTATAGGCAGACAGATGTCATAACTTAAGGATTTCTAAAAGAATAGGAGACTAATCATCACCAGATCATGACCACTCATTTCCAAAGGGATAATACCGCAATAACCTTGTACTGCTTATATTTACTTAGGGCTCCCATTTCTAGGAACTCATTCTCTAAATTTAATAGCGAGAATGTGGGTACAAGACAATGAATAAAAGTGAGAGGAAATTATGGGCTCAATATAAAACAAATCAGTTCTCAGGTTTGCTGGCTACCTGAATATCGTGTGGTTAATATCACAAGATAAGATCCAGTATTTTTATCCTTTAAGTCAGAAGCACTCAGAGGTGAGATCATCTTTGTAAAGAATCTCACAATGTAATGTACACATCTTTGATAAAACATCTAAAGTTGTCATATTGATCTTCTGGGATTTCAAATACAGTACTCTTCTTCAACTGTAAATGGATAGGGTATAATTGAGCCAGCACACATGTACTGGATCTTTCCAAAATGTTAAGTTGTTTATAGAAGTTTCATATGAGAAAAAGGAGGGAAAAAACCTTCAGGAATAGATGGCTAAAAAAGAAAATAGAATATATTCATCCTCAATATAGGCAATATTGTAAATAGAATATTTATGGAATATGCCTTCATTTTGGAACAGAGACCACTAATCTATCTAAATTAGCAGTACTGGAGCCAATAATTACTGGTGGTATTAAACACACCTTACAATCTTTAATTTTCTTCCTCCTCTAGCTCCTTCCTCTCTATATGTCTTGATTTGACCATTCCATCATGTATTGAATACTGTGTAATTTTAAAAACATGGCCGCAAATTCTTTGGCACTCCTTGAATCTGGGAGATGTTGTGACTGCTTTGACCAATAGAGTGCAGCAGACATGATACTATCTAACTCCAAGCCTTCGTAATAAAAGGCGATGAAGCTTTTGCTATGTTTGTCGGGAAAATTCAGTTTTAGAGGCCTGAAATGCCACGTGTGGAGTCCAGTTACCCTGAGAACACCCTGCTGGAGAAGCCAAAGGTAGCACTCGGGTCAACAGTCCCAGCTAAGACTGCCCTTTGGACATTCTAGCTCAGACACTACACAGGTTAGTGAAGAACCAGCCATCTAGGAACAGTGTTCTCCAGCTTCAACTGTTCCAGCCTTTTGAGTTACCTCAGACATTGAATCATCCTGAGGCCCCAAACATGGTAAAGCAGATAAGAGCTATCCTTGGCCTTCAAAATTCCTGACCTACAGAATATGTCAGCATAATGTTGTGGTGGTGTTTTATGCCACTATGTTTTGGCATGGTTTATAATGCTCTAAAGAACAGGTATCCATTATATTCTAAGTAATCTATAGAAATTAGAGGTTTGAAGATAAAAAAGATACAGACCTGACTTCAAGGAATTCACACTTGGGATTGGGGGTGGGGAAACAAAGACCTTTATTAGAAATATAACCAAGCGGTAGTATCTACAATGGTGCAGAGGCAGACTTACTTAGACAAAACAGCTATGTTTTAAATCTCCTAGGAGCCACTCACAACAATTTCAGTAATTTTGGACTTATTTTAGGATAAATGAATTGAAAGATAAGGTATATCTGAAGAACAGCTACTTTATTTTTCTACCTATCCAGCACAGAATACCTATAGCAAATGTATGCAGAGACATTTTATGCATATTTACTCAATAAATTTTACTAAATTCTTCAGCTTTCTCACTGCATTAATAATAGACAGCTTTTTTAAAAAAAAAAACAAGTTTCATTTTAATTTTCCCTAATTAAATGGGAACTATCTTTTAAAGCTAAGTAAGAAACCATGCTCCAAAACCTAGCTTAGATCTCACCATTCCAGCAGTCTTTTCTGAAAATGGCAGCAAACAGTGCTACCCTCTAACGAGAGCTGTAATCATTCTACCACATCTAGTTGCTATATGACATGTGGGGAAATATGCTTTTATTTCAAAAGAATTCAGGAGTCATTTTATTAAAGGTAAAGACCCAAACATTTTTGAGGTCAAATATTCCACAACAAGTAAGCGAGGGCTAAATTCCATTTGTGAGTATTTTTCTTAATTGGTGGTAATAAATTCCTAAAAAAGAAAGGGTCTAATGGTAATGTTGACTGATTCTTAGCTACGTCAACTCAAATGTTTCCATCACAGTGAAATCTGCACTATAATTTACCTTAATGGACTAGTTATATCAATAAATATTGAAAATATTCAGTCTCTTTTTTTCCACCTCCATTTAAATCAAATCCAATTCTATGTCAACAGATTGTACCAATATATAATTACAATAGCTAATGCACTGGGAAAAGTAGTGTTCTTTGATAAATATTTTTTCTAAAACCTCTTAAGTAATCTGCATCCTTAATATTTCTCTCATACCCATGAAATACAGTAAATTACCCAACCAGACACTACTGACCATTGCCAATTCTGTTAATGGATCTAAAAACCTCATCATCATCAGCTCCAATAGTGACCTTTTTTCTGGATTTGAAAACTCAGTAAAGCAAGAGTCAAAAAGTACCTAGGGATGTTTTAGACAGAATTTTCTTCATCAAAAGAGTAACCAAACTCTAACAGAAACAATAGCTTAGGACAGTTATAATATAATGCTGAACCTGGAGTACATAAATAAGCTTGAGAAGTCTATAAACCCCTTGAAATTATGGGTAAAGTTTTGTGTATACATAAATGTATATAGATTCCGTCCCTTTTCTTCTGCCTTCTACCACTTTATAAACACCTTCTTCTTAAGTACAAGCTAAATGTTTCACCTCACTTTCTCACCCTGACTTTCCTTATCCCTGTTTTCATTTCCCCACTCTGTGCCTCCACTGTCCCCAACAATTCAATTGTAACCTCTATGTATCAAATAAGCTAACTTAGAAGGAATGCTTAATACAGAAAAAGATGGGATAGTCAATGTATAAAATCAATCATCAAAATCATCAAAAAAATAAAGTATAAACTTTAAATTTAAAATTAATAAATTTCTTAATTTTAAATTATGGTTATTCCAGATACTTAGTTACACACACATTTCTCTCTAGAGATGCTACTTACACTTTTACTGTAGATCTTTAAAAGGGGGAAAAAGTGTTCCTATAAGATTATCCATTGAGTCAACGATCTGGGGGGTTTATTATAAAGCTGTTATTAGGGCTGAGAGCCTCAAAGGCTTTTATTATATCACTAATTTCTTTTTGCAAGGCTTCAGCAAATAAACTGATTTATCTGGTTCTGCATGCTTGGGGCTTGATACATGCTATTTGTACATGACAGGTTTCATCTGTGTAGTACCATTGATAACATTTATCTGCACATCAAAAAAGTTCATCTCCTGATGTAAAAAAAAATCCATGCATATGCTGGGATAAGAAATGTTAAAGTGGTGAGTAAAAGATCTGTGATATCTCATAAAATGGAACTGAACTATAAAAAGATCGCCAATTGAGTATGAATGTGCAAAAGTGCTATAAATGCAAATACAATGCCAAGAAAGATCCTCGCTTACACTGATAAGGTAGTAGGGCTTTGTTAGCATCCTGTAAATTTTAACTGGAATGGGAAAAATTAATTTACTTTCAAATAAGAAAAGATAAAATTTCATAAAGTTTTATGACTGAAGCAGAAATATTTCAAAATAAATTTTAAAATAGTGCCCACTGTTTACAACTGCCAGAAGAAAATTAACTCTTATGGGATAAAAATGTTTAAATTGACTGTTTCTGTGGCTTACAATTAAAAATCTTTGACGACGCTTATAGTCCTTACAGGAAAGTAACTTTAGAGAACACAGAGACAAAAAGGTAACCAAACGTAAGACTGCTTTCCTTTCAGAAATGATAATCAGCTTAAAAAAGCATCTCTGTAAAAAGATTCTGAAATGAGAGCACAGCTTACATATTTAAATAACCAGACAATAATAAGGTATTTCCAAATTTCCAACAGATGATACATAACCACATTCTTTCAAGAACAAATAGTGTTTTTCTTTATGAAGAAGGCATACATCAAGTTAAAGAATTTGTTTCTGTAACTCAACTTTCAGAACATGAGGTTAACGTTAGGCCCCAATCTCCCCCCAACTCTTAACTCTTTCCAGCATTTAGTAATGTAGACAGTGGAGCTAATTTTCTGTCATTCAGGAAGAACTGTTGGATCGCTAAACTTGTATCATCATCACCTCTGAAACAGTAAAAATCACTGTTAGAACCAATGGTTTATTAGATTGAACCCACCATCAACAATGTCAACTCTGCCTGGTCGTGTTAACAGGAAAATGTTTTACGAGTTCCACCACTGGGCATCAATTTAACTTCCAGCACCAGCTATGTAGTAAAACTGTGAACGTAATTTATATGGTGACCCGTGTGTGTGGGAAGCAATATCTAGGTGAAACTTCTCACAGTCTGACAAAATGCTTTGATTTGCACCATTCAGATGATTGAGCAAAAAGAGTTTAAGCAATCACCACCAATAGCCTTTATCTCCAAATACACTAAAAATATATTACACTTTGAGTGCAACCTATTGCTTTAGAGCCTAGGTTGATAGAATAGAAATGATTGGATAAATATTACATTTTCAACTGGTACACATCTTCTCCATTAGGTTTAAATATTGGACAAGCTATGTGTTTAAGATAAACATCAGTCTTAGCTGATTGTATCACACAGTACATTCAGAAAGCCTCCAAATGTTTCCATAGTAACATTTTTGTGCTTACATATAGCTGAGGATACATGTTTGTTGCCAATTAGGAGAAAGTAAACTGAGAGACCGAACGAGAGACCACTGTACTCTTCTTAAACAATCTACCTTTGTGTTTTACTTGGCATTTAATACAGTTGATGGTTACACATCTATTGCTGCATACAAAGTAACCAAGTAATCACTTAAGTTGGAAGGAACATAAACAGAGCTCACCCACCTATCCTAAATAAGAGTTTACTATTCAGGCCTTTTTAGTAATTTTAACTGGCTTTTCTGTTAGTTACTGTTGTTCATTAAGGGGACGGTATTTACCTGGTAACCGCTCTATCCACCTGCTTGAGACCATACACCTTTAAAGATGGCAACAGATTTTTCTGATCTATAGATATAGAGCAAAGCTGCCAGGATTACTGCAACACAACTTTTAAATATCCTTTCTAGCATCATGGGAGGGATCCTCTGCACATCATCTTTAGTGCCCTTGGGCTCCTAAGCGACTACAGAAGCCTTGACTAACCTGATTAACTCAGTGTTACTTTCTACTGTTTTCTAATTTGGTTTGATTACATAGTGTAAAGTGTGTAATACCATCTCCAGTCTGGTGATGAAAAAATGGACCTAGAGAGGTCAAATATCTTGACCAATAAGTAATGAAAATGCAATGGTCTATCTGACTCCAAAGTAGTTTCTACTGTAAGTCATCTTTGTTCAAGATCAGACTGTAATAATTAAAATCTTGCACCTAAAGGTTTTAAAAAGTACCTAATAAAATAGTAAAATGAGACTAAAGCACACATAGGAGTTTTTATGAGGTATACCTTCATAATATTACTCATCACCAGCCTTATTCATTAAAGAACTATATTACTAATCAAGGGATTTATCAGACAAAATGACTATTGGTCATTAATGCCGGCAGTTCAGTTCTTTTCTTTAATTAAGTTTACCACCCTTGTTTTTGTGCATTTTGTTTGCCACATTGAAAAAAATAATTGCTTCATTCAAAATAGATATAAAGTAACAACTTAGTATTTAGAAACAAATCATATCATATTTCATATACAAAGCCATTTGTTACAGCATGACTAGAGGACACTTAAACATTTAACTTGGTATGCCTAGCAAGATCTTTTAAGCTGTATTTCTTATCTTGTTCTTCAAAATTTAAAACTAGAAAATCCCACTTGACCAGAAAGGCAAAAAATGAGGTTGTCCCTTCTAGGGTTAACAGATGCTTTTTGTAAGATTTTAGGTAAGATTAACCTTTTGCTCACAATAGGACTGGTTATTGGTTTTATTTTTTTTCTGTCTTTAACTCAGGTAAAAATCAATATAGAGCGAGACAAAGGGCTCTAGAGGGTCTGGCTATACCAGCTTTTGGTTTGGCTCCTGCACAATTCTACAACATGCTGAGGCTGGGAAGGATTAGCCTGCTTGTGTTGAGTAAACCGATGATACTCAATAAACAGTTTCTGTTGTAAACCCCTTAGGACGTGCAAAGCCACACTAGTTGGCAATAGACCAGATAAGCTGCAGAACCAGCTGTAATCTCATTTAGACCTGAGCTGATCCTCCTGTCCTTTCATTCCACAGGATCAAAGCAAACCACTGAGGAGGCAGCTGTATTATAGCAGCTCTGCTTGCTGGATGCAGCAAACATTTCATAAATTCCACTCCTTGAAGCAAGTCTCTACCTAATCTACCCAGAGCTGGTACAATCAATGAATTTCTGAATTCATTAAACTGATTATTATAGGGTAACCATTTTCTGTTTGGAGAAATGTGACAATTGCATACCAACTTTACAAAGCAGCTCCTGTTTCTGACCATCATTTTTTTTCTGGAAGGGTCTAAATTTCTCCCCATAACATCTAATAAAAATGGTTTAAAACTACTTAGCTCATTATCTTTAATGCATATCAACAAGCAAACAAATATGATGCTAAATTCCTCCAGATGTAGTACCTGACTACCACTCAAATGCAGGCAGGCTTTAACAGTGGCCCATACTTTCTATGCTCAATAGCATGGGGGGGTGGGCATACTAAACTCTACTGTGATATACACAGCAGAATACATTGGCCAAAACTGATGTTCAGAAAAAATTTACAGAAAAGGTTTCTGCAGTCCATTAGAGAATACATTTTAATATTTATTTGTAATTTTTTCATAAAACAGAATACAATTATTAAAGTGCTCCAAACTGACTGTGTCAAGTACTTCAAAATAAGCCACGCATTTCATCCGTCCCCCTATTCCCAATAAAACTGACATCTTAGTATCTCATCTTACTGGGAACTTCCCTTAATAGAAACCTAAATTTCAAGCTATAAAGCTTTAGAAAGCAATCACCACTCCCAGATTTAAGAGAATACTAACTGGATGTGTATAATGGGCACTGAAGAGGCAACTGAAGAGGTCGTTGCATCATAGATCACTCTAACTAGTAAACATGAAAGAAGTGAAACCCAAAGCAGATGTGCAGGGCTATAAAACCGCAGTATTTAAAAATAATCAACTACAATTTAATGCTGAATGTCGATATTTGAGAAAAGCCATAGGGAATATCTATTCAGGGAGCTGGTAAATTTTTAATAAATATTTAGGCTTTGAGAGCCAAATACAGTGTCTCATAGTCTTCATTTTTGTTTTACAAACCTTTAAAAATGTAAAAAAAAAATTTAAGCTCCAGGGCTGTACAAAAACAGGCAATGGGCCCGATTTGGCCAGCAGTGCCTTAGTTTGCCAACCATTTTTTGTCCAAACTCACTCAATACATGAGGAAGTGAAACTTTAGGAACATGAGTTGTTCTGCATAGCTAAGCAGCAAGTGTCAGCATCAGAATTCAGATCTCCTGAGTTTCACTCCAGTGTTTCTCTACTGCCTCCTAACATTTATCCCAATACTGCTTCTGTGTGAATGGTGTGAAGATTCCACTGCAGTTCAGAAAAATTTGAAAAATGTAAGCAAGAATGCACCTGAGACAGGTCAATGTAGACAGCATAGCAAAGTGACCACACATTAACTGGCCCAATCATTTCCAGGCTAACAAATACTACATCTAATGATTTACCTCCTCTCCAATGCATTCTTCAGACATAAAAGGGTCTCATTTAATATAATCACATAATAATAGCAAAAGTGATAAATATCAAAACCTTAACTCTTCTAATATTTGCAAAATCCAGATCTTTGAAATAAAAACACCACGATAGGCAACTGCAAAACTATGTAATTATACTTTAATTGTATTGTGAGGCATGCATTAATCACAAAGTTTAAGTACCAAGGATAGAATTATAATAATTCTGTAAAACAAATTTAAGCTAGCTAAGTAGGTCAGAACCACTAACATGCAACAGGAGACCTCTGGGAATTTATCAGTTAATGGCTATTTATGTGCAAATGAGTGCCCTCCAACCCTCCAAAAATCCTGTGTAGCTGAAGGGTATTTCTGTTAACCAGGAGCACTGCTTAACTGCAGAGGCATAAATTAAACCATTTTATTGGAATGACTTTTAATTCCTCTACTTTCCTTTTCCACAGTCTCCCCACTTTTCTAGAAGCACAATTTATAGTACATATTTAAAAGAAAAAAAAAAAAAGATTGCCGGAGAGTTTTCAGAATTGATCTTTCCTAACCTAGCATGTACACATACACTAGACTTTCAGTCAAATGAAAGAAAAACATTTCGTACACTTCCCATCCTCCAAAGAGGACTTAAATTTTTTAAAAATTAAAAAGCTTAAATATAGGCACGTAATATTAACACAGTTTTTACTGTGAACTATAATAAAGTAAAATTCTGTTTTATGTCCTTATATTTGTGTCTTATAGAAAACAAAGAAATTCAATGGAGCTTGCATCTATCATAATTTTTGTGAAAACAGTCAAACTATATACCTATCAAAAGTACACTTTGAAAAGGGAAAAAAAGCTTTTCCTTTTTCTTCAAAAGAAAAACCCTAAGTGCCTTATTTCTGATTTGTCTTAAAAGAAAATGAAACATTTGAATGCTTTTGTGAAAGGGGTGGGGGAAAGACAAAATGAAATTTTTCAGTATGACATAAATATTTTTTAAAAAGATGACTAAACGCCGATTATCAGAACCACACCAAACTACTCAGTACAGAGGTGGCATAAATCTAGGTACCATCTAACTTTTAGATTTTAGGTGGAATAACAGTTATCTAAAATTACTGTTTTTAAAGATTTAGCATAATGGCAATTTAAAGGCTTTAAACTGCTAATATTCTCTTGGAGCTCTTTCTTTCTCATCATTAACCCCAAAAGAAAATAACCTAATGCTAACCTAAAGACAAGTAAAAGCCAAAATAAGCCATACAATTTCTTCAAAATTATAATTTTTTAAATAGTTTTTAAAAAATATAATACAGTGAAATCTCAAGCAGTGAAATTCCAAGCAGTGAAATCCTTAAGCTAGAGTCAAAAAATGAAATGTCTGTGGGAACTCTATTTTAAACATAGAGGTAATAAAACTTGTGGTAAACTCCTTTAAAAAGACGAGAAAAAAGTGTTCCACTCATTTTTTCATAATTGAATTTTCCAGAGTTGTAAGTAAATTATATCAGAGCAAACGATTATATCAAGTTTGCTTCTGATTAGTATGCTTTGGAAACATATCACTCCTGAAATCAGAGAGGAATACTGAAGGTGTCAAGCGCTCCACTGAACAATTATGTTTGTATAGGAAATAGGGAGCAGAAGTCTCGGCCTAATGCCATGTGTTATACTTAAATGTATAGGAATTAAGGTGCATTTCTGGCCTGAAAACATAGTATCATTACAACTGTCTGCTTTTAGGAAGAAAAATATTAACTGTGAAAAATAAATTATCACACAAATGTAACCATCTGTTAAAGGCTATCACCCCATTTCAAAAGGGAACTCCCAGAAGCCGTAAAGAAGGGCTCACTTGAGGCTATATCCTCTCTCTGGTTAGGGGTAATGCAGTGGTCACATTAGAGTTTTCCAGTCACTGGCAGATTCTCAGTCAGATCTCTATACATCAAGAACTGCCATAAGGCTTAATTAACCCTGCTCAGAAATAAACAGGACCTTCCCTTATTGAAGAGACAACAGATACATACATAGCTGGCTGAAGGAGTACCAAAATGAAGAGGTATGTCTTATATTTGGACTATCCCCTCCAAAATTGCATAACATCATTACATAAGGAAAAGAAGTGTGAGGGTATGTGAAAATCATTGAAAATTACCAACCTGTATATTTGGTATGGCTAAAATAGCAGATAGAATGACACGATATTAAAGTGTTTTGACATCCTTAGGGTATTGAGGTCTAGAACACTAATGAGAGAAATCCTAGACCAAAGGAGCAGCAAAATATTTTATCAGTAGCTAAACAAAAGTAAGGGTGTATTTCAAGCATAAGAGATTAGGTCAGTCTAAGTCACAATTCCTAAAGTTTCCATAATTGTTCAAATTTTTGCTTAAATATTATTTATTGCCTGGCTATATAGCACCAGCCTGGGTCATCAGATCATCACTTTATTTATTCTCTTTATTACTCAGTCCTAGTCATGACTTCAAAACTAATGCTCACTCCTATCTTTTTGTATTTTTAAAAATTACTTTGTCATGTTTGAATATATTTTTGTATTTTTAGCCTTTATTACCACAATGGTTTCCTATCTAGTTTTATTGCCTGAAGTTCCCATTCAATTCATCACACATATTACTACCAGAAACATCTATATAATGATCATTCATTCACTCAGCAAACTTACTGTATGTCATGTACTTTAATGGGATATCTAGGTGCTGAAGATATAAACATGAATAAGACAAACTCCCTGCCCTCCAAAAGTATCAGTCTAGTGAATGAGATAGACAAAGACAGATGGCATTTCAAGTGGTCAATGTTCTGGGTGATACAAATACGAAAAGGGTGCATAAGGGAGGAAGACACATGTCCTCCCTGGGGAGCCTGAAAGTCCATCACAGAGGAAACTGCATATTTCACTACACATGAAAGGAAATATGCTTTCCAAGCAGAGAAGAGATTAAAGAATATTTCAGGCAGGGGGATTAAGATGAAAGGAACAGGTATGGTCTTTCTCTCAAGGAGCTTATGATTCAGAGGCGGGAAGAGGTGCACACAGTGGGTATAAGGAACTGCTCTCATCATGCGGTCCCTCTACTTAAAATCTATAGTCTTTGGTTTCCTCCTCACTCAAGTCTTACACTCTTGCCCTCATTTCAAAGCCATTCATAATCTGGTGTCATCTTTCTACTAAAGCATGTATCTTCTGCATTCATCCGACTAGTTTCTTCAACACTTCCAAAAATACATTTAACCCATCCCAACTTCTACGTTCTAGGTGGATCTCCTGTTGTAGCATTTTTTTCTCCCTTCCCTTCCTCAAGTTATATAACTGTAATTCTTATGTCCCACCTCTTTCAAGAGGCCTTCCTTATCCCTCTTCCTTATCAAAAGTATAAATTCTACTACTTCTTCAATACTCAGTTCAAATGCTATTTCAAAAATATCTTTCCTAAACCTCTCTTTTCCTTCTTACTCCTACAGATGAATACCCCCAAATCTCATAGTGTTCATTACTTACTAATTTTCACTTTTTACTACCTTAGTTTATATACATGTATTATTCACTAAAAAATAAATTTCCTAGGAACAGAATCTAATCTTTATTTTTGCACACAAACCAATAAGTATCTTGTACTAGTAGAGCTCAATAAGCATTACTGAATTACTATTAGTATCCCACTAATACTTTTTAATATTGTGTATGTTATCATGTATCTCCAACTAGAGAATATCAGGTGCCTCTCTCATGTCCTAGCACCAGGTAAGAGAACAAGTCCATACAAAGCATCCACGAAATATTTGCTTGCCTCTTCTACCTTTCACCCCCCCAAACCTATTTAGTTACAATTTATTTGTAATTGTTTTTACATCCCCTCCCCCCATATAAGCAAGGGAAAATGAGAACTCAAATTGCCTTAAGTCCCTGATACAAAAGGCACTAAGCAAATATTATGTTTAGCAATGAACTAGGACAGTTATTATGTCTCTATCTAAAAAAATTTTTAAAAAAAATTCTGTATAAAGAAGCCATCTCAATATTTCCTGTCTGAATTATTTATCTAATGCATAACTAAAAATTACTAACTACTGGGTAAAGTAAAAATATTTGATAATATCTATAGCACCCTAAGTTGGTGCTTAAGAAAAGTATTTCCTCCATGTCATTATTTTTTGTATTTTTAATTTATGCATGTTACATCAAATGGGAAAACAGCTCTATATAAATGGACAAAACAAAGCTCATTGAGCAAAATTTAGTTTAATTATGCTGGCAATGTAAGTCATATTTCCATTTCGTATATCCACTTTAAAAGAAAAGCAAATTTACTTAAAAATATTAAAGCATTAATATTAAAAATATAATTAAATATATAATTAAGATAATTAGAAACACTGAAGCAATCTAACCTAATCCTTTATCCTTCAGATGAAAGAACTGAAATATGGGGACTGGCCTGAGGTCGCAAAGAATTAGGGTTGAATCAGGTACAAAAGGGTCTTGCTATTACTTTACATCCCACCTCAATTTACTTCTTCATATAAATTTAATTTATCCTTAAACCAATAGTCTCTCTCCTAAAATAAATGTAAACACTATACTAATAAATATTTGAGGAGATATAGGAAGCATTTAATATGTAAGACCATAGGTGAATATGAATAGGTAGCCATTTTAACCTATTTCCTTCACTTTGAACCTTTGTATAAAACATAAATAGAAGAACTGAAAGAAACAACAGGGTCAGTAAAGGACTTTCTAACTTCAGTAATTTTAAAATAAATGCATAAAAAATAGTAAGAGAAAGAATATATATATGTATATGAAAATTTAACCTGACTTCTTCCCCCTCAATCATTGTTCCAATAGGAATAAATATATCCATCTGCCCAACATTTAAATGAGTTTATATATTTAAATGATACAAGTTTCATTGTATCATGAATGAACTGGAGCCTACTAGTACTATTCTAGATGATAAATTCAGACTAGCATACCAAAAAACAAGACATGACTAATCAGTCCATATGGAAATAATAAAAAATTAATCTGTGTTTAATTTATAAAAACAGGCAAAATACACTTGCCTTTTTGGAAGTCAAGGATATCATAGTTACATTTTGTCACTAAACTTCCACTGTAATATAATTCCGAAATAGCTGGGCCACTAGTTCTACCCAACATAAGGAATTTCTTATAATCCGGAGATCACCTACCATTTTATATGAGTGGTCTTCGGAATGTAAGAAATTCCAAATATTGGTTCATACTAATGGTCCAACCATTTCAGAATTTAGAAAAGAATGATGATGAAAACACAAAAACTTCTTGGAGGCATTAAATAGTTGCTTTTTACTACACCATAAGCTCTACAAATGCAGTAAACATTTTCATGTATATCAGAACACTTACAAGCACAGTTTTGAGATGCAAAGTATTCAAGAAACATTTGCTAAATTACATTAGAATTCTACTTTAAAAATCCAAAGAAAAAAATCCTTAACTGTTTATATATGTGTATATGTATAATGTTTTTTAAGACTATGACATTCATACACACAGAGCCCTTAAAACTTTTATACATCTGTAAAGAAATACAAAACGGAAATTTCAAACAGGGTCAATATATTTGAAACACACAATGTGATAAGGTTAAAGTATTTAATATACAATTTGCTGTAGTAAATTAATATTAAAAGACAAAATAGGTTACTTAGTGAGGGGTCATCAGAACAATTCCCCTTCTGGGTTATAGGCTTTTCAAAGCAGAAGCATTTTATAATGAAATTGCTTTACTCTCCTCTGAAACTAGAAATAAAAAATGTTTTTCTTTCTTGCTTTTTCTTGGAGGTCTTCCTCCTATAGCTTATCATCATTCTATTTCAACCTAGAGTGGTGGTTGCATGGGCCAGGGACACAAATATCTTCCTGTCCCTTCACTAGTCTGTTCTGGATCCTGCAATTCCTGAACCCAAAATATTTCTTGTTCTTGGCTTAACCTTTCATTTCCCTGATGTACACAACCTCTTGTAGTATAGCTCAAGAGAAAAAAGCAAGTTGCATAGCTGTATGTAGCATCCCTGGTAATAAGAGTATTTACATAAACTTTTTATAATGCACAAATCAATATGATATTAGTTTTAGAATATATTTTTTCACAAAATACCAAAGTTTGCTATCCTCAAAAGAGCAAGAATTTACAACATATAAAAAAAAGTAAAAAAACAAAACAAAAAACATCAAGGTGTCAGAGAACAGCAATAGGAGAAAAACAAACAGATTCAGAAGAAAGAAATGTGGAAAAGTATATCAATGACAGTGCTGCAATAACAATTCCTTAAAAGACCTTACATATGTGTGCAAGTAGCTGAGTTCATTACTTTTATTATTAATGGAACGTATGAAAGCTGTCAAAAAAAAAACTTTAAAAACTTGGTGAACTGCTATTAAATAAGAACAAGCTTCTAAAGAATTGTAATACCTCTCTTCTAATATCTGCCACCTCTCAGCTATGTGGTATAATATGACTTATTGCCATATAATCACATGCTTTATTTTGTACAGGAAAATCTCAGAGAAAATTCTGTAGGTGATGTAGAAGAGTTTTAAGAAGAGTCTCTTCAACATTTGTCTGTTGTTCTGCCGATCACAGTGTGGTTCATTTATTTATTTATATGTCTGCCTCACTACACTGTGGTTCACTTGAGAGCAGTGATATGGTTTTATGCTCTATTTTCTTCAACACACAAAGTCCACCATAGCAGGTACTTGATGGGCACTCAACAGAAGTGTGTTGACTGAAAAAGTCATTTCTGTTTCATGCATAAACACAAAAATAATACAGGATTCTTTCCTAAGCCACAATAAAAATAAAAGGGGAGATATATGATCAAAAAAGTAATTTAAGCATTTACTTAAAGCATAAATAGTATTTTTTTCAAGGAATATCCTTGAACTGATTCAGAATAGAGCCCTAAAAATCTTAGAGTAGGAAACTCTACATCTTAAATTTACTTGTGATACACAGACAGTCCCTGACTTAACAATGGTTTGACTTATGATTTTTCGACTTTACAATGGTTGAAACTATTATAATTTCAATCTAATGCTCAATATTCAATAAACTACATGAGATATTCAACATTTTATTATAAAACAGACTTTGTGTTAGATGATTTTGCCTAACTGTAAGATAATGTAAGTATTCTGAGCAGATTTAAGGTAGGCTAGGCTAAGCTTAGCTATGATGTTTGGGTAGGTTTGGGATATTAAATGCATTTTCAACTTAATGATATTTTCAACTTAAAATGGGTTTATTGGGACGTAACCCCATCATAAATTGAGGAGCATCTATACATTCTTTCACCTCACTTCTCTGAAACCAGTGGACAAATAGTAATGATAACAAAAGCAATCATCACTAGGTACTCAACACTCAACATGTATTACCTCCTTTATTCTTAAAACCAGCTCTTCAATATGTATTATTACACACATTTTACAGATTAGAAAAATTAAGGTTCAAAGAAGTTACATGGCTTGCTGAAGATTACAGAGAAAGAAGATGGCAAAGTCAGAATTTAAATTCATATTTGCAATCTTTTGAAAAATACAGTAATATTATTTTTTACCATAAGCAAAAGGCTTCCATGTACAATTCACATGTATCAAATGACTGAAGTGGAAATTTGCTCCACTGGTTTCACACTGGATCTATTAATAACTCACAAAATTGAACTACAGTTAATATTCTGGTTAAATAAGCCAAGCAACCCAAATTTTCAAGCAACTAGGATCTTGGAAAATCTGACAGGTATAAGGCCAAGCCAACTTAAAATGATATATAGTTCCTCAGTGCTCACTGGCTTAAATAAATGATGGTTTATTTATACAATGAGATACAAATTGTGCAAATTAAACAATTTGTGTTTATGTGTGTGTATGTGTAGACACATGTCTCTGATATCTTCTTCAATGAGAAAAATGAAATTGTAGAAATTTCTTTAGTATAATCCCATTTTTGTTTCCCTCCTCTCTCTTGAAATAAAGGAGATGGAGAAGGAGGCAGTGTGGATAAAAGGAGAAGCAACAATGGCTAGGAAAAATATTCTCCAAACTGTTAATAGTGGTATCCTTTGTGGGAGGGGGTCTTTAGAAGGAGAATGACTTTCATTTTCTACTACATAAAATTCTGTATTATTTACATTCTTTGTAACACATAAATTCTGAAAACATAAAAATGTAACAGAGAGGCATTAACAACTCTCTCTACAGCCTTCAAGTGCTTCAGAAATTGTACTAAAAACTTTATTTTATATTTAATATTAATATTAAAAAAGTCAAAGGAAATAGAGCATCTACACTGACAAGTACAGAAAAAAAATTTAATTCTAGGAAATAAAAATGTATTAATCCTTTTACTTACAATTTCAACAGAGACTCCAGAAGCTTCCTATCTCTATGCTTTCAACATAGAACTATAGTTCTGTTCTAAAAAAACGGGAAATGTTCTAAAAAAAATTGTTTCTAGTCAAAGGTTTTTTACGAGTTAAAATTTGCTTCTGTAGGATGTATGTAATTATGTATGTGTATGTGAATATGTAGAAACTTCGAATGTATTTCAGCTCCCAGTTTTTAGAATTACATCTAAGGTTTTATAATTAAAATCAAAGCATTTAAAAATTACCTTCCACGTAAATGAAACAAGTCTGTGAAGATCAAAGCCTCATTTATAATGTTGTGAATGGTACCCTTGGAGTTCTACAGCACACAATTTGTACAATATCCAAAAGCCCTGCCAAGGCACACAT
Source organism: Cynocephalus volans (assembly GCF_027409185.1). Taxonomy (NCBI): domain Eukaryota; kingdom Metazoa; phylum Chordata; class Mammalia; order Dermoptera; family Cynocephalidae; genus Cynocephalus; species Cynocephalus volans. The sequence goes on from NC_084464.1 coordinate 100,373,512, forward strand.
AAGCACATCCACCACAGCCTTGCATCTCATGGTTAAAAATTCAAAGTAGCATAAGTTTTCACAAATAAGAAATGGTCAAATAAACTATGGTATATCCACACAATGGAATATTATGAAAACACCGAAAATAATGTAGATGTCATTGATATGGAAAGCTGTTGATGATATAACAAGTGAAAAAGCAGGCCACTAAATAGCATTTAATCCATTTTTGGTTTTAAAAAATGTACATAAACAGGAAAAATATGGAAGGATATAACAAAATACCAATAGTTCTTTCAGCAAAGCGAGTAACATTTTTTTAACACATCTACATTTCCTGCCTTTAACCCCACAAACATATAATATATATAATGACCCAATACTGATTTCTTACAAAATTACAACTGTTAGTAGTAAAATAAAACGGAGATCTTGTATCATAGGATTTTGCTGGTTTTTGTTTTTTCAAACCAGTTGACCTGAACAAACACTTTCCCTCCACCCACCCCCTCCCTACAAGAGAGATTTATGCAGCATAAGCTACATAATCATGGGCGTTTTTTACTTTGTATTTTTATCAAGTGCCTTTCAAACTGCTAATACTGTGGTTGGAAGTCTGTTAGAATTTGAAGATTAGTTGTTAGTAAAGTGTTGTTATTGATAAAAATACCCAATTGAGATATCAACCAACCCAATTGAGGCCCGCTGAAAGAATACTATTCCAGGAAGGTACACGGGGGTTTCTTGCCCTAGGTAGTTTCACTTTATAAAAAGATTAAACCTGGGTGCACATACATAGAACAACCAATTTCCCAATAAATGTTTTTTACCCAATTTACTATTAAGGATGCTCTGTAAAATCCACCTCCCCCTCCTTTTTTTTCTTGAATTCTTCCACTAGCAGCTTTTCACTGCCAAAGAGCCCCAGATTCCTGGAAACCAATAGAGGAGGCTTTTTTCTTCATTATATTTTACTGGTTTCCAGGAAAACCACCAGTAGGAGGCAGCAACGACTGGCTGTGGCAACAGCAGCAGCTCTACTCTCTGCACAGTAGTTAGCTGCTGGCTTCATTCTTCTGTCATTATATAAGCAAGATGACACTGTTCTCTAATCCAGCCAAAGCTGATAAGTACCATCAACCTGTCACTTCCTACATTTCAAATTCTAACATCACAGCATCAAAGAGTTTTTACATTTCGATTTCTTTTGCTGGCAGCAGCCGGTAGCCTCTCATTCTCCCACGGTGTTCTAATGCTGCATTTGCACACCGGGGTTACTCCCAGACTGAATAGCAGGTCATCCCCTGCTCACTGAGCTCATCTGTGGCCCATGTGCTAGGCAATTTAGATCCAATCAGCCCTTATTTAGCTCAAGAGTAATGAGCAGCATAGTGACACAGACTTAAGCCTGACCCTCAGGACACTGCTCATCAAGCAGTAAAACTGTGACAAAATCATTCATCTTCCACCCGCTGGCAAGAAATAATACTCGCACTCACTGTATTACTTTTCAAGATAAAAAAAAAAAGTCCTGAATTTTCATGATGTGAGACATTAATTTGCAGAAAGCTGAATTCCCTTAAACCCCCCTGTTGCTATGAGCTCACCAGGGGGAAATAGGCCTTAGGAGACTGAAATGGAATAAAGAAAATTGCTCCAGCTTTCTTTTCATTTTAAATAAGCCTTAAATCTGACAAGAGATATCCTAAAGAGAGAAAAATATATATCTTGTAAGGTAAAGAAGAAACAATTGAAATTAAGAGTTTCAAATGCTAGTTTCACTCGTTCATTCTCAATTTTGTTAAAATATAAATAAAAAAAAAATTGAAACAGAACAATTACTCATCCTTCTCCACAAGGCAGATGAAGAAAGGTAAGGAACTGTTCCTTATAGATAATATGGGGGCAAAAGTAAATTTATATTGTAAAATAAAAATGCACTCTGATGTTTTCTATGAAACACACCTTAAAAAATATAGCTTTACGGTAATAACCAGAAGACGGTAAAGATAACTGGGAGTATTTCTAAACCAAAATGAATCTACTTTTCCCACAATTTATAGTGCCTTCTGAGGTTTTATTAACCCCAAAGTAACTAATTATGGGGATAATTACGAGATTGGTTTCCTTCTCTTGCTGACATATCACATCATTAAAACAACATGTCTGATAGTTATTATATGACACTTATTGGACATAAATGCTTAAATTTTACTTGCTGCTTCTTAGTACTTCTCTTTTATAACTAAATGCCACAATGACAGTTTATCTTCAGGTTAGCTCTTTCTGAAGTCACAATTTCAGGTATTTTCACTTATTTCATAGTTGGGGAAGAGTTAACTTTAGCACACCTGTCACAAATGGGATTTACCAGTCTTCAATATATTTTCTGCGACAACGTGTCTTTGGTTTAAGAAACAGCACTGTGTGGTGCCATGAAAAAGCACAGTAGAGATGTCTTCCTACAAACTCACTGTTGAATTTCATCTAAAGCTTCCAAGATCTGGGTGATCTAAATACCTATAGTGAACCATGGGGTTCAGAAAAGAAACTACAGTTACACAAATAAGATTGGGGAAAGTAGCTTTCACCTCACCCCAACATCTTTTGATTTACTACCATTTACTAAAGAGAAATATTCCGGTGCTTGATATTGATACAGAAAATAACCATGGCACTTCTATTCCCTAAACAACTGATCTGATCCACTTTCAAAGAAATGAAATATTTTCTTTACAGAGTATATTTCTTTTGTCCTTGTCCTTTTATCCAATGTTCTTCATCCCACGTTGTTAGAGTATTCTTTCTCCACTCTTAACTTCCCTCTTTTTACTGTGTAATCATTAGAGGTGAATTTTCTGGACTTCATCCCAGAAAAATCAGGTTCTTGGTAAGTTCATATTTTGGTAACGATTATGAATCAGAAAAGAAATCATAAAGCTTCATTCATTTACTTCTTGAAAGTAGGAGTAATCTTGAAAAAAATCTAATATAAGCTCTATTCACCTCCTACTTTAATTTTATAATTATTAGCATTTGGGGTTAAATATTAGAACTGACAAAAAAGAACAAATGCTGACAAGTATGTGGAGAAAAAAGGAAACCTCCTTTATGGCCACTGGGAGTGCAAACTGGTACAGCCACTGCAGAAAACAGTATGGAGATCCTCAGAGAACTAAAAATAGATCTACCCTATGACCCAGCTGTCCAACTACTGGGTATATACCCAAAGGAAATGAAATCAATATATCAAAAAGACATCTGGATTCTAATGTTAATTGCAGCACTATTCACAAAGTCAAGAGATGGAATCAACTAAATATCCATCAATGGATGAATAAATTAAAAAATTGTGGTGTATATACACAATGGAATACTACCCGGCTACTAAAAAAATATCCTATCATTTGCAGCAACATGGATGAAGCTGGAAACCACCATGTTAAGAGAAATAAGCCATGTACAAAAAGACAAATACCATATGTGGAATCTAAAAAAAAAAGTAGTTCTCATATAAGTGGAGAGTAGAATGGTTATTAGAGGCCGGAAGGGGAGGGGGTCTGAGGGGGAGAAGAAGTGGTGGACTAATGCATACAAAATTATGCTATGTACCCTAAGTGAATCACGGTGCTGTATATGCATGTATTGAAACAACATACTGTATCCCACAAATATGTACAAATAAATGTCAGAATATTTTGAATTAAAAAAATAGTCAACAGAAAAAAAAATTATATCTGACCTAGATTATAATTGAAGATTTCACAGCAAATACAGAAAATGTGAAAGTCCATGGAAGCTTTGGCATCTTTTCTTTGTACCCAGTATGTTGAATTTCACACAGATGGGCTGTGCTGTGAGTCTATTTTCTTATATTGTGCCAGGGTCACTTAATGGGCCCTTTCAATATGGAATCTTCAGTTCTGGGAATTTATCTTATTTTACCAATTATTTCATTCACTCCATTTTCTCTATTCCCTCTTCCAAATACCTTGCTTCCAATACAATCCTAATATAGACAATCTCTACTTTTAGTTTCAGAGTGTTCCTGCAGACCCAGCCTGGGCAGAGAGGTTCTCAAATCTCTCAAAAGCAAGGTAGAAACTCAGAAGCCCACTTGTTGTACCTGTTTCCATATTTCAGTGCAAGAATAGTTTGATGGTAATTACTGAGTTGGAAAAATAAAATAAGAAAAATGGTCCAAAAACATTCAGTTAGAGTAAACACATTGAGTTTTATTTTTTCAATAACACAAAAGTCTTTCAATTAAATTGAGAAGAATGAACCTGTCATCTTCTAGACGTCCCTTCTGCCCAAGGTATTTAGAAGGCATAAATACAGATAAAATTCAGGTTATGCATTAAATCCATATCCTGAGTATACAGATACTGCTGTCTACTTTCATGTGGATATTAGCAAATTTAGGAACAAGTATAAACCATTTATCAAGTAATGCTGACAACTGAAATAGTAAAATATAAAATGGTGAAAAAAAAGGTGATTAATTCGAATAAACACTCACCTAAGTTTCTTTCTCCTTTCTATTTTCATAGTCTCTTTCACGTAATAAATACTTAAGTGCACCCCACATATGCTTCATTTGATTGGTTCTCTGATGTATCCCAATACCTCTAATAATGCCTGTTATTATAGTAGACACTCCAAAATATTAGTTCAATTTGTTGAATAAATAATTTTTGTATGGATATGTTACCACTGTAGAAAATATTTATGACACAAAGTAGAAAGCAATAAAAGACATTAGAGCATTCAAAAGTATTAAGATAATTTAAAGGAAATAGAGATTATTCAAGACTGAAGACATATGGACAAGCATACATTTCAGAGAAGCTTGGAATGAAGGATAATACTGTTCACATAAAAATGAAGAAAAGATAAACAAAACCAACATGCACTGAAAGCACTGAGCATCTAAGTCAGTGCTGTCGAAATGATCTTTCTGCTATCCACTACTGTAGCCACTAATTAGGTGTAGCTATACTGAGGACTTTACAACATGCAGCTAGTGTAATGGAGGAGTTGAATTTTTAATTTTATATTCCTTAATTTAAACTGTCAAACATAGGTAGTGGCTACACGATTGGACAGCAGAAATCTACGCAGATGTTTACAGAAATCCTATGAGGTGGGTATTATTTTTAAAAGATGCAGCTGAAACTTAGAAAAAGTAAAGTAACTTCCTAAGATAGCACAGTTGGTAAGTGGAGGAGAGGTGATTTGAACTCAGGTTTACTGACCCTAAAGCCACTGCTTTTTATATTCTACTCCAACAGTAGCAACTATCAGGCACCACCAGAGGTTCCTTAAGAATAAAAGGCAAAAAGCACAATTTGCTGTTACACAGAAGTCTACTGCCTGGAATACTGACTGCTCCCATATATGATGCTACTGATCCCATCTCCAGCACTCACCTATTCATTACTATCTTCTGAAACCACCTTTCTGTTCCCCCCGCCATATCCCTCTACATAGTTTTTTAAAAAAATTTTTCTGTATTCTGCCACCCCACCTAACTATGCCTACTATGACCAGCACTGACCTTTTCTGACTTATGATTTTGACAATTACTTTTATTCCCTGGATTCAACCCTTTTCTAAACAGTGGCTCTCACGGCATCAGCTTTATTCAGTTCTCAGATCCAGCTCTACTGTCTCGGCCATTCTCTGGCCTGAACCCTCAACTGGTTTTGACAGGAAAATATGTGTAAAAGATCTGAATAGATATCTCTCCAAAGACAACATAGTGGTAAATAAGCATATAAAAAAATGCCCAACATGATCAGCCACCAGAGAAATGCAAATCAAAACCACAATGAGATACCACCTCATACCCACTAGGATCACTCACTACAATCAAAAAGACATTCAGCAACAAGAATTGGTGAGGATGTGGGAAAATTGCAACCCTCATATGCTACAGGTGGGAATGTAAAACGGTGCAGCCTCTTGAATACAGTTTGGCATTTCCTCAAAAGGTTAAACATTTATCATATGACACAGCAATTCCACTCCCAGGTTTACACCCAAGAAAAGTGAAAACATATATCCACACAAAAACTTGAACACAAATGTCCATAGTAACATTACTCATCAGAGCCAAAAAGTGGAAACAACCCAAATGTCCATCTATTGATGAGTGGATAAATAAAATGTGGTATAGCAATACAATATTATTTGACAATACAAAGAATTAAAGTACTGACACATGGTTCAAATGTGAACCATGTGAACCTTGAAAACATTATTCTAAGTTAAAGAAGCTAGTCACAAAAGATGACATATTGTATAATTCCATTTACATGGAAGGTGCAGAATAGGCAAGTCTACAGAAACAGAAAGTAGATCAGTGGTTACTAGGGATGTGGTGTCAGGTGGGGGAAAATGAGGAGTGACTGCTAATGGGTATAGGGTTTCTTTTATGGTGATTGTTGCACAACTCTGTGAATATACTAAAAACCAATGAATCGCATGGTATGTGAATTTTATCTGAATAATACTGCTGAAAAAAATAGATGGTCTGAGGGAAGGCACTTTGGCAGGGAGATTAGGCAAGCATTATTAATGTTTGAAAAACACAGGTAATGGCAGCTGTGAGAATAAAAGAGGAATAATAAAAGGGATCTGCCAAAGACATACAAAAAATAAATAAATAAATAAAACACCAACTGGATATAAAGAGAAAGGAAGGGTATATATATACATGTCACATTTCTACCTTAAAAAATTACTTTTCTTTTTCTACAGCAGCTCTTAGTAACACAGAATTAAAGTCTCCAATAGGTCTATCACAGTGAGGCAATATTCATGCTCCCTGCAATCCTGACTTTGTTTTTAAAGAATCTGATTCATTACACACTCAAAATAAATAAATAAATAAATAAAAATCTACTGAATAGCCACTACTAGAGATACTATATTAAAAATGGGTTAAGAACCATCCAAGATAAGTCAACATACACATGCACCCAAACACACACAAATCCACTGAAGTTGCCAGGTATAAAGTGTACTACAAAGAAATGATTATAGTATGGGTTCTTTTGAAAATAATAGTTATAATAATGATAGCATTATCTAACATTTATTGGACATTTACTAATATGCCAGGTACTGTGCTAACCACTGTATATTTATTATTGCATTTAATATTCAAAATAACCCAGTAAGGAAGGTGCTATTATCCTTATTTTACCAATAAAAAAGTCAAGATTTGGACACAGAAGTTTTCCCTTATAACATTTTTAATGAACAGCATTGTACTTATGCACAGAGAACTCATATCTATATAGCAGATCTAGATGGGAGACTAAATAAATGACCCAAATATCCTGTACATGAAAAATTAAGTAGGTAATCTGTTTCAGCAAAATACGAAAAAACAACAAAAAAGAACAAATGCTACCAAGCTAATATTGTGAGTGGTGAGTAGTTTACATTACTGCATGAATTTATAAAATATGTAATAAAATACAGTATGCAAAATTCAAGCCTGATAAGGAGTAAATAATGTCAAAATACTAATTCATAGTAGATATATACTCAGTTGAAAGATACATGAAATATTTAATGATGTAAAGAAACGTTTTCTTTATACATTTTATATTTTATACATTCCTTAAATACTAAGATCTATATTACATTTTCTTAGAGATACTTATGCTTTCTCTGAAGCAATCAAAACTGCAGATGGATCACTCTTAGTAAGCAACATATCTCTACTTGACTTTTCAAATAAAAACTGGTAAAGTATTTTTTTCATGGAGCTACCCCCCAAATTATTAGGACACTGCTCCCAAATTTGCATTGAATTATAATATGATGAAACAGCAGACATTCTGGGCAAACTGGGATACACTAAGCAAACTATAAAAATAACTCATTTGATTATTTTAAAAATCATATCCAGTTTCAAATTTATTTGTAGTAAACTAGTTATCAAAAATTAAAAGCTGTAATCCATTCACACTAAATAGAATACCCAATAACAAAAGGAAGAAAAAGCCTGCATGCTGCCAAGAGTACCCTTTCTATTGTTCCTGACATATCATGTAATTTATTTGGCATACAGCAGACTCTCAAAAGAATAGTTCCTCTTGTACTACCTCCTATCCTACCTAGGCAACCCCCAGTTCTCCCACTGAAGGAAGAAATAAAAATCTTGGTTTAGAATAAGTGATACCATTCCATTAAAACTACTGAGCATGAGGGCCGGCCACGTGGCTCACTCGGGAGAGTGTGGTGCTGGGAGCGCCCACGCTGCGGGTTTCGATCCTATATAGGGATGGCCGGTGTGCTCACTGGCTGAGCATGGTGCAGACCACACCGTGCCAAGGGTTGCGATCCCCTTAGCGGTCAGAAAAAAAAAAAAAAACAACTACTGAGCATGAGAAATATAAATATTTGAAGGGAATAATAAACACAGTTCTTCTGCACATTTACACACACTCCAAATGTCAAAACAAATATATAACAAATAGATGCTCTTCTAGTCTCATGGTGAGAGAAAAAAGGGATTTAAAAATATACGTATTATTAAAATGTATTTTGAAGCCAGAGAAAAGTACCTTAATCTTTTAAGGTACTTTAACACCCAGCATCTCCAAAAAAGGTAATCATCCCTTGTGAACTATTTCTTAGTCTCAACATTTAGCATTTTTGGCAAGTTCTCAATTGCCTTTAGACTTCTTTGAAACTAGGCTCTTGTTTAATACAAAATAGGATGTCAGTTGATCAATATCCATTTGGTTTAAATTGTTAAGTCCACAACCTCCTGTAAATGGTAGAACAAACAGGTATAAAGCCTGAAAATTTATTGTTTCTTTTTAAACTCCAAATGATATTTGCAGATGCCAAAAGGCATTTTGAAATCACTCACCCTTACTTCAGTAAAAATGAAAAAGGCGGATAGGGAGGAGGGAGAATCTCATGAGGCCTTGTATGTCAAGTTTTTGCCCAGAGCTAATTTTCATAGCTGTGTTATAAAATCCTGAAAATGGAGGTTTATAATGGAAATGCTGACAGACCCTTAACTATAGCAGCATGAATGGATATAATTAAAGAAAAGCTTTTGGCTACACCTAACTCCTCAAATGAAAGACTGCCATTTTTATATTAACCTCAAATAACATCAAGTGAGAAAGAGAAATGTGGTTCCAGAAAGGTAATGTGAAATGTTAAAGATGACTGCTAAAACTATTTGACATTCGAAGTTTTAAACACAGAGGCATTTAGTTAACATAACCAAGTCAGTATTTTCATAATGCTACTTAATCAGCAATAAAGAATGCTCTGGTGAGCCATCAGCTCTAGTTAGCAGGAAGTGGCATATGAAGTTATTATTTCTTAACAGCCTACAGGGAGCCACTTCTCCCTTTAATCAGTGATCTCAGCTCCTTTCTACCTATAATTTCTGTCATACAGTTATAAAACTGTTACCCAGTTCAATACACAGACACATACACACCCTGCACACACATTTATTCAAGGACTAGTACCTTATTCCCACCTGACTTTGAAAACAGAAGAAATTGTTAAAGTAAAGTATTTCATTCTTTCCCTTGTCAGGGATGTGGCTAGGAATAAATATCATCAATCTATATAATCCATCTTCCCTATCTAAACCTAAATTCAAAGAATTTAGCTCTGTTCTTAACTTAGAAGAAAAAAAAAAAAAAAGAGTATGCTTTAATTTTTAACAACTATCCAAAATGGTTTTGATCTTTCTAATAGCACTAAAAGTATATAGCATACCTAAGAGACTGGTATGAAAAGATCTTCAATGAAGTTCCAGATTTTAGGTTAAGAAATAAGAAACACATCTCCGTGATCAAATACTCATAGAACTTTTTTCTTGTTTGTCTCTTCTCCCTCCCTTCCTTCCTTCTTTCTTTTTAAGGTATACAATCTTGAATGATCTCTGGGGTCCTTCTCCAAAAGATCCCAACCTAAACACTGATCTGTCTTGACAGTATCTGCCTTGGAAGTGCTAAAAATTTATGGGATAATATGAAACTATCCAAGTCACAATTCCTCTTATACTGTTTACAGTAGTCAGTCTCATTGAAGAACTGTATGCAAATTACTATTCAAGCTTCAGAAATTTAAAAGATGGCAGTGCCTAAAATATGACAGCATTAATAAAGACTTTCACACTGCAGCATCATTCTTATTAACACATAGACCTCATACTTCTGTTAAAACTGCTCTGTAATTTTGGCAATAGAAGTTGTACATGATTTGTGATATTCTTTTATAGCAATTGTTTTCAATCATAGTTGAGCAGTATAAAACAAAACCAAAAGTACATTTGTGCAAGGAATCAACATAAACATCTATGTCCTTTTGTCATAGGCTAGTCCTGAAGATCAATAGCACACCCCCCACCCCCTTCTCCAGAGGACAGTAAACTACAAACTCAATCCAGATCCAGTTACAGGAAAGTCCTAATATGAATGTAAACTTACTGTCACCTTATGTTATCAACAGTCTTCATTATCCCCTCTTGATTTCTACCTCTGTACTTCTGAAGAGTGATCCCATGAATCAACAGAGACACATTATAGCTTATAAGGTACTTACAAGCAATATTTTCCCACCACTCCTTTAATAGCTTTGGCTTTAATGCTAAAGGACTTCTACTAAATTAAATTTAAAGAACAAAAATTTGTTTTTATTGCAAGAAGATAAATTTAGATGGTAAATGGTGCTAATAAATCAAAGACAAATTATTATAAATAAGATGTGATTAACTGGTCTCAACACCTCAATTCATTTTCTCCAGCTGACTCATTAAAAAATATGGAAGTTGCAAAATTATAAAAACAAAGTAATCAAAAATCCCCCAATAAACAACTACCCTTTTTTAGTAACAAAAATAAAAGGTAAAAGCACTCAAAAGTATGTGAGTAGTGGTAATATTTTCCAGTTTGTAGATTTTCTTTATTTAATTACTTCTAATTTATAAAAATTGTACTGGTATGGTTAGTTTTCACTTGGTTACTTGTAAACTGTTATAAAGATCATATAAGAAGGTAGCTGTAGTATAGTGGACTAGAGTCTGAGTGCCAATTCTGAAATTTAACGGTGTTGTTTTAGGTAAGCCACAAAAAAGTCTCCATTTTTCCATCTATAAATAGGAATAGCAGGGTTAGCAAAGAAACAAAGAAGACAGTATTTGTAAACTGTATATCTTTCAAGAATATAAAAATTATTGTTTCTAGTTACTACTTTTGAAAAATTACCAAGAAAAGTTCCAGTTAGAAGCTTCAAGAGAAAAGAAGTTAGTGATTGATTATGAAATAGAGAAAAAATAATATCCCATTTTTTTGCTTTCTTTGTACTTGCATTTTTAAGGCCTCCTCAACCTTCAAAATAAGTCTCATTTTCCTATTACCAACCTTCTACTAACATTTTTAACAAACTTCTGTGTTTTATTTCTTATCTTAGAATGCATTTGTTCTAAATACATTCCATACAATGTGATCCATATGTTATTAGAAAGAACAAAAACTGGTACAATGTTTTTGTTTTGGTAGGAAATTTGGTAATATCCATCCACATTTAAGATGGTTATGCACAAATTCATTCTTAGAAATCGACCTGCAAATATACTTCCCACAGTACACAGAGACGCATGTATAAAGATGTTAAATAAAAATGTTTATAACAACATAAAATGGTAAACAATATAAATTTCCATTATTAAGAACTGGTTAAATAAAGTTTGGTACAACTATATAAGAAATACTAAATAGTAATTAAAAAGAATTAAGTAGGTCCATGTACTAACATGAAATACTATCCAGGAAAAATTAACTGAAAAAAGGAAGCTGCAGAACAAAGATCATACGTTTTGTGTTTTAAATATATAAATGGGGGCAAATGTCTGGATGGTTCTATAAGAAACCATTTCTGAGGAGCAGAAATAGAGCAAATATTTCTCAATCTCTGCACTACTGAGGGTTGGGCCAGATAATTCCTTGTTGTGGGAGCTGCCCTGTGCATTACAGCATGTTTAGCAGCATTCCTGGCCTCTACCCCCTAGTTGTGACAACCAAAAAGTTCGCAGACATTGATAAATGCCTCCCGGGGGACAAAAACACCCCCAGTTGAGAACTAATGAACTAGAGAATGAAGAAGTAAAGCTGAAGAGAGAAAATTTTACTTGTCACATTATACCTCTTTTTTTTTTTTTTAACCATTTTTACCATGACATTAATGTTTACAATTTAAACATAATTTTAACAAAAACAAAAAGACTGCCAGGAATTTCTAACTAAAAAATTAAATTAAAGGTATTTGTAGGCTATAAATCTTTGTTTTAAACAAACCTATGTAAGAAGCAATACAATTATTAGGAAAGATTAAAAAGGACTTTCCATCTTCAACAGAAAAGGTAGAAAGATATGGATTCTGCCGTTTCGCATGACTGCCTCTTCTCAAGATGCCTGTACTCTCTCTTTCTTATTTCCATGCCCTTAAATCTTCTGAAGACTACAGTTCCTCATCAGCAGGATGGTTTGGACTACCTCCCCTCTCCTTCTTTCGTGTTTTGTATATTCAGACAAATATATATAGACAAACCAAATGTGGAAATTTCTAATATCCCCAGGAAGCACAGGGAAATAAATACCACTTGCCATTTATTTAAAAACTGAGCAAATAAAACAAAGTTGGGATTTGGGAAAAGTATAAAATCTGCTAATAAATCCTGCTAAACTAAAAACAGTTTGTGCAGAAAAACCAGAATTACTAAAAGTATCTTCTTACGAAATTGGTTACTAATTTACTTATCCATCTATCCACTCATCCAAAAATTTGAGTGCTTTAAGATTCTTGCTTTAATATACTTACATTGGGGAGGAAGGGGATAATGATCTGATCAACAACTCTGGCTAAACCTTTACAAACTAAACTGATGAGAGTAGATGAATATAAAAACTACATAAAACATAATGAGGAGTGAAAACTTGTGGGTAAATGAATATGAAAACAAACACAGCCCAGGATTAAGCAAATTAACTAAGTTAATAATAAACACATTTGTAAATGAATAAATTTCCAAAACTTGGAGATTTTGCCAAGCTTAGTATCTTTGAAAAACAGATGCTACTTTTGTAATATTAGCAGAAGGGAAGCAGTCTCTTCATTAATGAATGAATGAATCTTCAGACACGATTTCAAATAAAATCATACTATATATACTTTTACATAACTTTTCAGTAACAATGACTACTACACAGAGTGGAAGTGTCTAACTTCTTAAGAGCATGTACTTCAAAAGTAAAACTGTTATGTGAAAAAGGCCTGAAGGCAATAAATGTCATAACCATTGTTCTTATCTACCACGTTTGGGTCTAAGTGTATCTACACATTTAATTTATCTGCATAATTTACTGGATCTGAAAAGAGTAAGTTTTGTATAGGTAATTGGTGTTATAAATAATATCATCATCCATGGTTTTGCTTTTTGCAGTTTCAGTTGTCTGCAGTAAACTGTAGTCTGAAAATAGGTGAGTGAGTACAATATAATATTTTGAGAGAAAGAGAGAGACACCACATTTACATAACTTTTATTCCGGTATATTGCTATAATTGTTCTATTTTATTATTAATTATTGCTGTTAATCTCCTAGCATATCTAACTTATAAATTAAACTTTATCATAGGTATGTATATATAGAAAAAAACATGGCATACATTAGGGTACTTCAACAGTTCATGGAAAAATTGTACTATTTTTTAACTCTATTTTTTTCACAAACTTGTTGAAGTAACCTTGTATATATTTGCAGTTTTAGGCATCCACTAGGAGTCTTGGACTATATGCCCAGTGGATAAGGTGGACCACTCTGGAATAATCTTATATTAATTTCCGAATAACTGGTTTAGCTGGAAGTATTTTGATATAGTTGAGGCTATAATTTGGCAGCAAAATTTTAAAGAAACTTACTTTTTTAAATTGTACAATGTCACTAAAAAACCTTATAGGCACAAAATTGAATATGCTAAGTAAAAGCCACCTCGGATTTGAGCTCATGGTATTGCTTAGAATTCAGTAACATAACTCTGGGTAATAATACTCTTTTCTGTGAGGTAGTAAAGAAAGGAAGGATTAAGAGTTTTGGCTCTAGGATTGCCCCAGAGATGCTCTGAAATTAGTTTTGCCACTTGTGTTTGCACATAAGCTTTCTTTTGAAGAAATACTGTTTGAAAGGACAGTTTGAAAACTAATGATTTATGCTAATGTAGCAGTAAAACTAACCCCTCCCTCTACATTTAGATTTCATGAGTATGTCAAAGGAAACTTTAATATAAAATCAACATAGGTGATGATATAAAACAAATCAATAAGTTCACCCACTACTGGAAAACATACCTGATTCTAGCCAGAACAGCTTGTAGAAAGCTCAATACTGTCCGGAGTTCAGATTCTTGACAAGCTCGCAGAAGCATACTAAATCCATCATTAAGCAGTTTTTCATGGGAAGGATATAAGCAATAGCTGGTCTCAAATACTTCCTGAACACCATCAATGTAGATGGAAAGAAGTGTCCAAAGAGTCTGTCTCTGTACCATTTCATCATTCTTAGATACCAAGAATTCCTTTGCTTTCTCCCGAAAAGCACATGAAAATTTCTCAGCCAAAACACCAATGTCCAGATTTTTCTGGGCATACATCAAGAGGAAGGCCATTTGACCCTTCCAAATTAGGGCTCTCTGAGATGCTATAAATGCAGGCTTGAGGAAATTCAGGAGATCTAAAACATGACTTGCTACATCTTCCACCTCTGCAACAGCTGCTAACAAGAGAAAAAGGTTGAAAAAGTTCTGTAGACCAACTTCAGTGAGTTCTTCCATTCTTTTTTGATGAAATTTAGAATATATTCTGTAAAACATAAAAAATGGCTTTGATCAAATTGTTTCATTCACAAAAAATCCATCTTTTAAAATAAAATTTTATTCAATACTCATGACAGTCTCATTACTTTTAATTTTTAGCTAATTGTTCATTTTGATGCTGCCTTGTAACTTTCTTAATTTGAAAACAAACTCACATAATAGTCCTACCTTCAAATTTCCCAATGATACAGCAACTCATACAGGACAATTTTAAATAATAATTTTCCTTAAACCCTTTCTCCTTCCATCCTCACAAAGATTTGGCTTGCTTTACTTATACCCTAAGACAATTCAAGGTGCTGGAAGAATTGTTTTTACCTATCTGCAATGAAAAATTGTTAGTGCTCAAATGTGCGAGACTAGCCATTAAAAAAGATCTCATCAATACTACTTAATACAACTTAATAGTTGATGTACTTTTCTTTCATCAATCAAATAAAGGCTTAGAACTGAAAACAATTCAACTTGAATTCCTACTTATGGATTGTTACATTTTGTAACTTCTATACTTGGTTTATTCAGGACAGAAATGATTAATGCTCATGAGAGGTTAAATCCTAATTTATAAAGAACTATACTAGAGCTGATGAGCTTCTAAAAGTAAATATTCTGCTCCCAGAAAGTTCCCACCAAATAAACTGTGCAAGTGGTAGATGGTGGCGTACTGCACAAAGAGGGCTTAAAACAGGGCTAACAGGCAAAGGAAGTAGAACAAGGGAAGGCAATTAAAAATTGTATCCATTAAACAAGCAAAGCTCTCAAAAAAAGAAAAAAAGAGAGAGAGAGAGAGAGAGAATAGACTAATATAACCAAAAGTTTAAAAGTTTACTTTACTACACCAAAAATGATAACTGGGCATACTCCCCAAATGTGAACACTGGAGTTAACTGATTAGAGTTGTCTGGTTCTACTATACTCCGGTCAGTTCTCATTCAGGAAAACAACACTTTGTGAACTGCTGGGCTCAAAGAACACAAAAGTTTTATACATTGAACCTATTGCCTGCCAATGTACAATTTGGAGATTTTATCACTTTTAATAAAATGCATGCAACAGATTACATTATTACAATTAATTTTGGCAAAAAAAAAAAGGAAAACCTAACAATTCCCCAATATCTCTGCACATAATTTATGAAATTTCAATCTTCAGCATTCATAAAATAAATAAGAAACAAATCCTCTACAAGTTATGGATATTAGGTTTATTTCTTACTATGATAAAAAATTGGTAGGATCAAAAAGCTTCATATTTTGCTGACCTATGTTAAAGAACACATTTGAAATGTGTAAACTACAAAGACACTAACCACACGTTAATTTTAAAAAATATAAGTAGTTACACTTCTACAAAAATATCAGTGAACATTCATGACATAGAAAGATACTGCACACACCTTCCTTTGACTTGTTTCCAAGGATGAGGGCCATTATTCTTCACTGCCTTTTTAACAACTTTTGCCAAAATGCAAAGGAAAATGGTATAACTACTACTGGATTTATATAGGTCATGGTCTTGTTTGTCGCAACAGCATGTCTTCACCATTTCAAGCATAGACAAGGGTGACCTAATGATATTAACAAGGCCTTTCAAAGGAAGCCAAGAAATACTGAAGGAACTATTCTAAAGGCAAAAAAAAAAAAAAAAAAAAGAAAAGACAGAAAACAAGTATTGTAAATAAAATAGAAACCTCTTAGTAAATAAAATAGAAAGCTGCACATTCCTATTAGTACATTATAAGTTTGATTCATTTTACTCACAAAAATTACATAACCATTATCATGTCTTCCAAAACAACAGTTCCATAAAAGCACAGAACATCAAGTGGTGTTGAAATTTTGGATTGTCCTCAAAATATGTTTTTAACAGTTAGTTTGCCCAAATTAGGATGCAAACAAGGCACATAGATTGCCTTTGGTTGATATGTCCCTTAAAGCTCTTACAGGTTTCCCAATGTTTTTGTAATACCATTTATTTTTTATATCAGGTCATTTGTTGTGTAGAATTTCCCATGTTCTGGATTTAGCTGGTTGCATTCCCTAGTGTCACTTAACATATCTTTTTATCCCCTATCTTTTCTGTAAATTGGTGGCTGTATCTAGAGCCTTGATCATATTCACGTTGAATTTTTGGGCAAGAATCTTTCATTGGCAGTACTACTTCCCATTGCATTTAGTAAAGAGGTATATAAGTTATGACCTTTTGTAATGTTAAGATTGGTCACGTTGTCAGCCTGATCCATCCATTTCAGTGATCCCACCAGCCTTTTTGTTAGAGGTTTTAGCAGCCATTGATGATCACAGCCCAGAAGTTCTATTTCATTAGATGTACGAAGTGGTGACTTTCTAATTCTCTCATTTCTTCTCAGTTGGGTCATCAGAAATTTGATTACTCTAAAATATAGTTCGTATTTCCCTTAACTTACAGTTTTCAGAATGAGGCGTTTTTTTTTCAGAATAACTTTTTAAAAAGTATTATAAACTAAGGAAATTAAACATATTTGCTATGTTTAAATTTATTTTTTCTTATGTTCATTCTTTCTTATGCTCAAATTTTCCCATTCTTTGGGCAACAGGAATTCCTTCAAGTTGGCTTCTGTGTCCCTTTGACATGATTCTAGCTTACTTGGATACTTCCCTACTTTCCAGAATGATAAGATACTCCAGAGACCCATCTTGTACACATTCTGCCTGAGGACTAGAATCGGTCGTTTCTCCAACCTAACATTATGTTTCAAAGAAAAGTATTTTTTTCATTTTCAATAAGCTCCATTATACTAAAATCCAAACTTATTTATTTATAATCTTCCATTACCATTTTATATCATTTGAGGGGTTTACTGTTTACTCCAAAACTCAAACATCCCAAACCTCCTCTTCTTTCCACACACAAGTAACTAAATCTTTTAAATCTACCTTTAAATTTTTTTCCCTCCAAATTCATCCTTTCCTTTCTAGATCCACTGCTCCTATTTTAGTTCTCAGCAACAGTATTATCTGCTCATACAACTACAATGGCAATTAATTCATCTGTCTCCAATTCATTTACATACTTTCAGAAAAAAACTTTCTTAAACACATACCTAAGTCACATCCTTGCTGTCTAATCTCTCCTGAATAAACCAGAACTCAACAGCAAATTATCCTCAGTCCTTCACAGTCTAGCCCCAGACTACTTTCTCTATTCTCCTTATCTCCTTTCTGTCTCCATAGTCATCCCAGGCCTGTCAGTCGGAAGTATTAACACAGTAGAAATAGACAGTGCTTTTTCAGATCTCCTGCACTTGTCCATACTGTTTCTTCTGCCTGGATGTTCTTTTTCTTCTGTACTTGGAAACATCTACTCAATCCCAAGGCCAAGTTAAGAAATTATGACTTCATGAAGTCTTCCACAAATCCGTACACTGGGTTAGATATTCCCTCCTCTGGCATTCCACAGTATTGTAACTTTCCCCCCCACAATATATATGTACCTGTCCAGTAGCCTATAAGCTACTCAAGTGCCAAGACTGAATAATCAGAAAAGCTGTATGTAGTCAATATGTCACAAACAATTAATAATTATTAGAAAACATTTATAAATGAGACTTTTAAAAAATATCTTTCTGTTAAAAGATCTTTTGGCTACTTTGTTTACACTCACCCTCAAGAGAAAAGGGAAACCAAATACTGGCTCTCTTATGCCAAAGCACTACAAACAATGTTTGTTAAAGATAAAACTATTCTTGAGCCACTCCAATCTACTATGAACAAAAATCAACTTTTTAAAAATATCTGTAGCGATTCACAATTAAATCATAAAAACATTTCTCAAATAATGTACAAATTCTTAAATTCTTGAAGCAAATCCATATTCTACTTACTCACCAGGTTCTTACTGTAATATTCCCATAGAATGGTGACAATTGCAATATTTGGCTCCCAGAAATCACAAAGTGTTAAGCAACAATGAAGATACATTCGTAATTGTTCTTCCAGTATACCATCCTAAAAAATAAACTGAAGTTATGAGGGAGTAAATGAGCTCTGGCAACACAAATATTATCAATTAATATTACACTGAATAATCTGTGGTTAAAAAGAGCATGAATATGTATCACCAAATCATACCCATTCTCATCTTCAGAACTAGAAAGTCTAAGTTGACATCCTTCTAAAAACTTGATTCACTATTCTATGCCACCTTCCAAAAATAGGGGAGAAAAGAAATGAACATGTAGTGGACACTAATTTGACCAAGACTACTCTTCATGATCAGACCAAAATTTGAATTAAAAATCAAAATCTTTGTGAGTCCAGAGCCCATGCTCTTTGCAATATAGCCAATCAAAAAGAAATGAAATATGGTATCCTGGGAGTTTTTTGTTTTTTTTTAAGGAAAGGAAATAAATTTCCCCTCACTTTCCTCGTAGTGGGTGCAGATTAAAATGAAAAGAAATGGCTTAGAAAATATGATTCTCCATACTTCTTGCAGGATAGATAATCAGTCAGTTGAGCCTGACTTAGAAAATACATGTCTTTTTAGCCTATAGTCAATTACAGATAGCATTTGTTATATATTTTACATTTTCATACTTTGTATATTCAACCATTGCTTTGCTTTGAACGATTTTCCCTTAATTTTTTTCTTAAACATTCCCTTAAAAAAGTGTGTTTGTGCATCAGTTGAATTAAGGACAGAAAGAACTTGTCCATCTTCAAATACGGATAGCTAAAGTGAGAATACACAATAATCAGGAGTAGGGAGGCAGCAGACATGTTAGCTGAAATTCATTATAAAAAACAGAGCTGAAATATGGTTGGGAGGAATATCTAAGAATACTTCAGTATACTAATTTCTTCTTATTTTATATTTTCCCATTGCGCATTTATTGGAGAGGGGAAAAATAAAAACAAAAACACTACAGATAATGGAGATGCTTTCCCCAAGTGTGACCAAAACAGATCTAGAAACCAAAATGCATGACTAGTGAAACACATAATAGCAAAGAAGTGTTAGAAATAGAAATAATAAAGAAAAATCATTTTATTAAGAATCCTACAAAGTTAAATGCTTTGGGGTATCACATAGTGGAGTCAAACATATATGAAGATTCAAATCCCAGCTCTGCCATTTCCTAGCTGGCTATGTGAACCTGGACAAGTTCTTCAACCCTTCTGGGCATAAAATGGAAACAACAATATTATCACTACACAAGACTGTCATAAGCATTAAGTGAAAAAATGTAAATTAAGTGTGAAGTACAGTGCTTGCACAAAGATAGCTATCCTTTTGTTATCTGCAGGAGAGAAATGTACTTTTTTAGGGCAAATGCTAACCCCTTTGATGATCAAATAATGAATGCAACAGGTTCATAGAATTGTTTCTTAACCAGCCAAAAAATTGAAATGTTTTAAGCTCAAATCCTCCCTAAACACAGATGTTTGATTAAGGACATCCAAATGCATGCCCTCTGATTAAAGATTTTTTAATAAGCCGGAAGGCCTATGGGCCTCTTTCCCCTACAGGCTCAAAACTGCCTAGCTCAATCCCAGAGGCTGTGCTACTCAACTCCTGCATTTTACAGAAGTCGTTATGGGCTCTTCGGGTGTCTCATCTTAGGTTGTGTGTGTGTGTGTGTGTGCGTGTGAGAATATGTTATGTAATGAATATTCCATTAAATTCCACTTAATGAATATGCCTGCTCCTGATCTGTGCTTTAGTCATTTTTCTAAAAAATGTCTTTGTATCTTTATTTTGAAAAAGGAAATTTAGGCATATTGAATTTGGGCATATTCCATAAGTTAATTCTTTCATTAAACTAATAATGAAAATACTCTTTTAGCTTAGTTATTACACACAAATGGCAATTAATAACTGGTTATTATATATATAATTTAACATCTGGTTCATTTCTTTATGTATAATTAACCTATCAGAAACCATTAGAAGAATAAAATTTATTTGCAAGCTAAAAATTGGTTACTAAAATTCACCTGATTGAATTTATTTTTATGATTGGATAGAGTTGGACTTCAATATTCCAGTCAAGATCCTTCTGCTCAAGTAACACTATAATTTTTAATAATAATTAGAAGATTATTGTTCCACATTATTCAGATCTAATCACATTCTAAGTTGTTTCTATCTTTGGACTCTCCAAATTAAAGTGTATTGACAAATCAAAATAAAATTTTTTTTGAAAGTAGGCTTTTTTTTAATGCCCTTCCATGACCTTTATAAAACTATAAAATTATTTCTGCGATCTCAGAAAGTAATGGGGCTTTTAAAAAGTAGGTAGCATAAAATTAAAAAGCTCCCTTTTCATATAAAAATAATAATCCTGTTCTAAAGACAGAACAAATATTTACAATTAGCATTCACAAATATTAAATAGGATTACTTCTAAAAAACTGTTTATAAAGCACTTAACTATTCCACTTCAAGTTTTCAACAATCTACATTTCTTAACAGAAAAGTAATTTACTTCTTAAATTAAAAAATATTCTTTACTATAATTTTCCATAAACTATTACATAAACATATGTACAAAACTTTACAGAGCTACAATACAACATGTTTAAAGATGTGATGAACAGCATATTTAAAACTATTTTAAAAGGAGGTCAAGTCTGACCTCTGGGCCATGAAGCACTACATCAACAGCTCTGCAGAAAGAAAAATGATAAGGTATGAAATGAGTGCTCGGAAACTAGGACCTTATCAGTTAGAATGTGACTCAAGCCTGTAAGACAAATTGCTCAGCAAGGCAAGTCACCTTCCTGCTGTGATGAAGATACAGCTGAATTTCCAATGCCACTGACTATCTCCCTCATTGTGTCTCCTAGTTTGGTATCATACAGTCAAGAAACGGCTTATAGCTCTGAAGCATCTACCACTTATTTTGAATACATTTTGTCAAAGTCACCAACTGGATAATTATCTTTGTCCTTTAACTGACAACTCAGTGTTAAAAATCTTTTAAGGATAGTCAGTGATAAATAGGTACTACTGTGAGTTGACTCTTCAAGGAATGATTCCATCTCAGGTTTTTAATAAGTAAATCATTTGTTATTTAAATCACTTTAACAGTTTGCTTGGTTTTTATAAACAAAATTCATAACATAAAAATTTAGCAAAATTCACAAATTATCTCAAGTGCATACCTGAACACTGACAGACTTTTTCAGCAGTTCTTCTACAAAGTTCCAATTTGATACCATTTGTTTCTGAAAAGTGAGAAATATTGTTACATAAAAATTATTGTTATTGGTTATGTATATACTTAAAATTACGATATAGCAAATTAGTCTGAAGTACACTTTTTCTATCAGACATCACTGCAAGTTTTGGGATTTCTAATATTACTTTGGTAAAGAGTTAGTTGACAGACTTAGTAGAAAAAAATTTACAACTATTCCAATCCATTATAAACTCTATCAGGAGTTGTTTTATAAACAGTGATGCTTCTATAAGATTATAAATATTTTAACAAATATTTAATTTCAGCTGTCAGATATAATCTAACAGAAAAAAACACCTTATATATCTATATGGATTTTTTGGAGTTTTTTTATGCTGAATATTCTTTCCTAGTAACCACCCTATTCACTACTTTTTTTTTTTTTTTCCATTTTATGCATAATAGCCCTGAGACAGTCTACTGTAGTAAACAGAGTAACTAAAAATGTTACACAGAAAATAAAGAAAAACTTCACACTGCTACCTCATTTAGCCCACGGTCACCTATCGGGCAACCTCAACTATCTGGAATATTCTCCATGATAAGGAATAAAGCTAAAAAAAAGACTTTCAAAAAGTCTAGGTACTGAAAACAATTCCACTTTTTCAACAGGAAAGCTTGGAGGATGTTCTCACAGGATACCCAGTTTGTAAAAGTTTGGATATATGGATACTGGTCAAAACCAGAGGCAAAGAAAGCATTTCCAAGAGGAAGTAATGACTAGTTTCTAATCAGGGCTTAAAAATGTGTGAAAAGTAATCTTAAAACCTCAAAAAGCAATGCAAGAGGCTTTAAAGAATAAAGGCAAAATCCCTCATCTTACTTTACCATCCCTATTATAATAAATATGATGTTCTGTTCATAAGAATGAACCCAAATTACCAATATTTAAGGTATGTTCACTATTTGTGATCTTAAATGGCTAGACAATGTACATGTAAAATGTTAACTACACTAAATCACTAAATAACTATATATATGTCCTAAATAAACATGCTTAGTGACTGTGGTAGCTAGCCTCTAAGGTAGCCCCCAATGACCCCTGCCTCCTGCTCTTCCTGCTTTATGTAATCCCCTCCCACACTGTGCTAGGATTGGTCTGTCACCAATAGACTACCAGTACTAATAGGAGTGATAGCATGTTCCAAGACAGGTTAAAAGACACTGAACCTCCCATCTTGACGACATTCTCTTGTTGACTTGGTTTAGGAAAAGCCATAATGTGAAAAGCCCTGAAGAGGCCCATATGATGAGTAAATAAAGTGTTCTGCCAACATAAGTAAGATTAGAAGTGAATCCTCCAGTCCCAGTTAAGTCTTCAGAGACTGAAGCTCTGGCTGACAGCTTGACTACAAACCTCTTGAGAAACCCTGAGCCAGAGATACCCAGCTAAATTGCTCCTGAATGCCTCACTCTCAGAAACAGAGAATGTGAGATAGTAAATGTTTGTTGTTTTAAGCTGCTGAATTTTTGTTACACAGTAATAAGTTACTAATACAATGGTTTGGTTATTTTTAGCAAAAAATCTACTGACTTTTTGAAATATTTATATAAATGAAATGAATGCAAAAAACATTTATCAAGAGATGTGCACTAAAGAATTTGGCCCTGCCAAAAGAGAAGGTCTAGCCTCTGCCCTCAGCTTCTAAAAGATAATCTCTGGGCCTTTGGAATGTTTTGCCTGATAAGAGCATCTTTGCTTGGTGGGCTATGTTCATACCGGCAGCTTAACAATGTGATTGAGTCTTAGGGTAGGGCCTGGTTATGCCTAAAAGACCAACAATGTGACTTACACTGGGGAATTTGGATCAGTTGACATGGAGACTGAGATCAACCAATGGACAATCAACAGATCATACTGAGGCTTAGGTCTAAACATCGCAGATTAGCAATATTTCCTGCATGCTGTCACACACTGATGTCAGAGACTAATGTGTCCTGACTCCGTGGGTAGAAGACAAACAGAAGCTCCACATTTGGTCCTTCTCCTGAACTCTGCCCTATGTGCTTCTTCCCTTGGCTAATTTTAATCTATACCTTTCCCTGTGATAAACCATAACCATGAGGATAATAGCTTTCAGTGAGTTCTGTGAGTCTTAGCAAACTATCAAAACTGAGGAGACTGTTGGGACCCCCCACCCTGAGCTGAACTGGTGTCAGAAGTGAGGGTAGTTTAAGGGACTGTGTCCTGAAAGTTGGTAGTTGGCCCTAAAACTCCCTTAAAAAGAAGACCATTTTCTTCTACCAATATTATATGTGTTAGGCTCTTTACATGTTACTTCCTCAAAAAAAACTCTTCCCACTTCACAGAAAACACAATTAAGTCTCAGAAAGCTCATATATGTACAAGTCAGAGAATGGATTCAAATCCAAGTTGGTCTGGCTCCAAAGCCAGTGTTCCTTCTATACCATTTTTTTTCCCATAGCTAGCCTTCCTCAAATTTCAGCAAATCATTTTTATATCATTCTTCATTAAGGAAGTATCACCACTAGTGAGTGCCAAGTAAGCAGGAACATGACAGGTTGATATAATTTAAGTTTTAGCTTTACAACTGGTTACTAAGTATATTTCAATTGTTCTATTCTATCAAAACATTTGAGTTCACAAGAATTATAGGGAAGTAGTGTAATTCTTACCCAAAGAATTTCAACTATATAGATCAGTATTGTGGTTATAATCTAAAACAAAAATAAATTATAATTCAAAGGAAAGAATAGCAATTCTACCACACCCAAATCAAACATGAGTAAGAGAATATACATCAAAGAGACAGATTTTTCTTCCACGAGAAAATTCAACTTTGGGCTGCTACAGCATTTTTTTCCACATACCAAGTTACAC
This sequence comes from Cynocephalus volans, assembly GCF_027409185.1. Lineage (NCBI taxonomy): Eukaryota > Metazoa > Chordata > Mammalia > Dermoptera > Cynocephalidae > Cynocephalus > Cynocephalus volans. The sequence goes on from NC_084464.1 coordinate 100,398,480, forward strand.
CATTGTAACCTCTTTGCTACACACCAAGTTAATTCCACTGATAGAAAGGAGGAAGGACGTCATCAATTTGGGGTTATGTTTTATATTTCTATCCAACCATTAAAACTATGACACCCATTTAAGCTTTAGTATAGGTGGTATGTCCATGAAACATACAAAATAGATCCCCCACCTTCCACTTCCAGCAGACTACATAGCCTGGAGCATCTCTCATTTTAAGGTTACATTTTACACCTTTTAAATGGTTGCCATTTCAGATGTTTCAAAGACAAGCATCAGCTATCTTGAATGATTGCACTATGTTCTGGGCAGGGAAAGCACTGTTAAAACAGACCCCTGCAATGCCCCAAAATGATTTTCCTCTTTAATCTGTACTTGGTTTTAAAATAGATGAATGGGGGACTGGATGTTCAGCTCAGTTGGTTAGAGTACAGGCAGTGTTATAACACCAAGGTCAAGGTTTCGGATCCCTGTCCTGGCTAGCAGCCAAAAAAGAAAAAGTAAATAAATAAAATACAATAAAACAAATAAAATAGATGACTGAGATTGTGAGAGGATAATACACTCTCATCTAGGTTGAGACAAAAGGATTAAACAGAAAGGTATGAAAATCTAAAGCTTCTAATATGAGAAGTCAGATAACAAATTTTTCTTATAGTCCCACACTAAGAAATTGTCTACTTCTGTGATTTAAATCCACATTAGCAATATCCCAAGTTAAAGAAACTTCTAAAATAAAAAATAATTAAGCATATCTGAATCCTATTTAAAAATGCAAAGATTTTACATTAACCCTCAGGCAAAGCAGCTGACATTTAAAAACTGAAACATCTCCATACTGTCACAAGACTAGAGATATTTCTCTGGTGAAGAACGTACAACTAACCACTATTACTTGATATCATCTCTCATGATTACCCTTTAGTAGAATAAAGCATGCTTACGGGCAACCACTTTCTCTATTGTAGTTGGTTATACTAATATATCTTAAGGAGAGAAAAAAGAATTTAGACAATTTTCAAAATTCGGATCTAAATATATCCCAGACCCAAATTAACATCCTATGTAATCTATCTGAAAGAATGAGCCTAGATACCTTTAAGTTCATAGGTTAGAATGACTATCTGATTTGTCAACCAAACTGAGAGAGACACATTTGAGAGTAAAAGGGAAAATTAACCAGATGGAGTGAGTGGATAATAGGCTGTAAACTGGCACTGTCCCTGGCAAATTGGAATACATAGTTACCCTAACAAAGACCTATTCATGAGGCAATCCTTAGAAGAACTTTAATATCAAGTTTACCTAAGTGATAAAATAGGGTTAAATTTAACCATTGTGTACTTCCACAATCTCTTCACCTATAAAATGGATTAATATTACTCTCACCTACATTATTACACTTCACTGAGATTAAAAATGAAAGTCACTGTGAAATATTAAGTATGTTGCAAATGCAATATGCATTTAAACCCTAATGAGAACAATTAACTGGAGAGCTTGAGTTTTTCTTTAAGTCTTTAAGAAATCCAGAAATATTTGAAACTCTTTGAGGATTCATATATAAAGGTAAGGTTTATTTTACATGTACATATACACATATATATTATTTTTATCATATGAAAGGTTCTTTTTCAAATATCATGGCTCTTCCCTTTTAAAACCTTCTACATAACCTAAAAAATTAAGATTTTTAAAAATAAAAGTATCTTAGCAAAAGAAAATCACATAGGAACTGCTGGCAAATATTAAAAGATTCATTTATTATTTTCATTGAGTGCTAAATTAAAGCAATAATTTCCTCTGGAGTTCTCTGTATGAAACAGAGGAGTGATTTCAGCAATGCAACCATGGGTGGTTATACCAGTACAATTCAACATTACAATAGGAATAGTAATGATATATATTAAGGTGGGTAGATTACCTACCACACTAGGAATATCTGGGTGTCATTATCAACCTCTATTGAAATATACCACTCAGTCAAATAAGTGTTAATGCAGTTCCAACAAGCATTAATAACCTAAAAGCACACTCCTTGAAGTAAGGAGCAGTATAATCTGTTTCCTTGTATCCTCTCATCAGCACCTATTATTATGATAACATACAATAGGGACTCAGAAATACTTAACTAATTATCATATTTATAAACATGGATTAAAATGAAAAATACGTACTTGGAGGAATTAAGGTTAAAAGGGAAGAGAAATAAATAATGTTAAGACCTTAGAATTAAAGGTAAATTTTTAGAGTTCCTAATATTCTAATAATTAAAAAATGTGAAACATTACCATATTAACTTCACAAAAATACTTAATAAAAGGCTTTTATAGTAATAATGGCAATTGCTAAAACTTATTGAGTATTTACACTGCATTAGCACAGTAAACACTCATGGGTAGAAACAAAGGACACATTTTTTCTCTGTGAGAAGTTCATTCTGTTGATGTCTATCAATAAATTAGCAGAGTACTTAAATACACTGATACTGAGTTAGCTATGCGTGAATTTCTCAGAGTATTTTCTCACTTATTATTTTATTTTATCTTGGTATTTCCTAAAGGGCCTTTTGTTATTAGGGGGATCATTTAGAGGACTTCTTGAGGCCCTTTCCATCTCAATGATATTATGTCAATTCTAACAATCCTCAGATTCCATGTATGATTTCTTAGTCTGTCCAATACTCCAAAGAGGAAAATCTATTAAGCCCATCAAAGAACAAGTTTCATAAAGCAATGGTTCCCCTACCTTGTGGAGGATGAGAACCAATGAATTTTTTAAAATGAAAGATTCCCAAACTCCAAATCAGGATCTCCAGAGTTGAGACCTAGAAATCTGAGTTTCTAAAAACTCACAGGTAGTTCTGATGATCAGCCAGGTTTGGGAACCACTCCCATAAAAAAGACCAACTTTGAAAATAAAGACACATTGGCTTCAAGATTCCAGATGTTTATTTTATGGAACTGATGAACTAATATAATACTATTCACTTCTGAATGTGGAAGAAATTATATACAAATAGGGCTTCAAATAAATACATCTACCAGCTGGTTTTATTCATAAGGTTTTTGTAAGTGACATTGTAAAAAAATGTTTCTAACTAGAAATTAACATACTAGTTAAAAATCTGTCTTCCTATTTGAAGCAAACTTCATGGTTGTTTAATAGATTAAATTATCTTTGTGAAAAGCTTCTCTAAAAAAGGGTTATTCTGAAGAAATACTTTAATTAAATTATTCACAAAACCAAGTAATTTATTTCTTGAGACATATTCTTTCTCTTTGCCAATCTTACAGATTTTAGAACTAGAAGAAACCTTTGGAACAATCCAATCCCATGATTTTTGGATGAGGAAAGCGAGGACCAGAAAGATTTAAGTAATTTATTCAAGGTTACACAATTATTTAGAGCTAGGACTAGATTCTAAGTCTTCTACAAGTTGCTTTTCTTTAATTGAACAATAAAAACATAAACTTTATAATTTTGCCGGTTTATAGAAAGGTAAACAGATGTTTATAGAAACATCATACATAGATAAAAAGAATTTGTGGGATTATGATCTGACTTTTTCTTGTTTCTGTTCACTTTCTAATTTGCCTAAAAAAATGTATTGAAAGTTTAAAAATTAAGATCTTACCTTTTCATCTGGTACTCCATGGCGATCAAACTGGTAAAATGATGCTACATGAGTAATAATCCACCAACTAAAACCTAATGGATCCCTGGACTGTATTACAGGCACAGAAGGTCTTCTTCCGTCACTTGATTTTTCAAAGAGTATTTTAAGTAGTTTATTTAACCAGTTCCAAAATGACTATAGAAACAGAGGCAATATGATTCAGTCAAACTGTTCTAATAACCTTTGATTTAGGGGGTTTTCTCTATTTTTATAATTAAATACACATACAAAAGATAACTTAAAACACATATACAAAACTTAAAGAATAATAAAAATACTCAGGCTAAGAATTAGAACATGACTAGTACTTTAGAAAAAAGTTACATGTCCCCACAATCACTTCTTCCATTCAGGGGTAACAATTATGCTGACATTCATGATAAATCATTCCTTTGCTTTTGTAAGTTTTGCCACACAGGTTTCTAAGTCTATATCACAAACTGGCTTCACCTGTTTACTTTTTTAAATGCATGTTTGCATTCTTAAATGGCTTGTTTTCCATTCTTAGTAACTTGCTTCTTCTGTTCAACATTACGTTTCTGAGTCCATCCATATTAATGGATATAGCCATAGTTCATTGGAATACAGTCATGCACTACTTAACGATGGGAATAATTTCTGAGAAATACATCATTAAGTGATTTTTGTTGTTATGCAAACATCATAGAGTGTACGTACAGAAACCTAGATAGTATAGCCTACTACACACCCGTAGAGCCATTATAATCTTATGGGACTACTGTCTTATATGTCGTCTGTCTTTGACTTAAACATCACTAAGAGACAAATAACTGTATTCCAATATGTGACTATACAATAAAGCATTTATCTAGTCTACTGTTGTAGTTAGTTTTAGTAAGTTTTTTTTCTCTAGGTATTTTTTTCTAGGTGTTTCGTGTAAATGTTCAAGTTATTAGGTGTAAAATTGTTGGCAACATCACTTACCTTCCTAATGCACGCAGAATCTAAAGTCATGTTCCTTTTTTATTTCTAGTATTGACTGTTTTGTAATTATCCCAAGAAAGATCGGCCTATTTTAGTTATCACTTTGAAGACCCAACTTTTGGCCATTTTAAACCTCTTTGTTTTCACTTTCATAAATTTTTATTTTTATTTCCTTCCTTTTACTTTTTTGGGGTTTACTACGAAGGGATTAGCTTTCATTAACATTGGAAAACTTTCATTTTTCCTGAAATATTTTCTCTGTTCTACTTACTCTCCTTTGGAACTACAATTAGAAGAATATCAGACATCCTCCCTATTCTCCATGTCTCTTAACGACTCTTTCATATTTTCTATCTGTGTCTCTCTGTGCTATACTGTACGTAACAGACTTTATTGAAAATTCCCTTACTATACCATTACACAGCAATCATAAGCTGCATTTAGCTACCATGTCCCTTCAGCTTCCTTTATTATATAACACTTCCTCAAATTTTTACCACTCACGACCTTGATATTTTTAAAAAGAATATGCCAGTTATTGATTTGACTGATATTTCTTCAACATTAGGCTGACATTATGGATTTTTGGCAGGAAAAACCACAGAAGCATTTTTTTTTCTTTGAGTGCACCATAGTGGGGTTAAATGATCTCAATTTGTCCTTTGACTGGTTAACTTTGAGTACTTGGTTAAGGTGATATCTGCCAGGTTTTCTGTACTATAAAGTTACTATTTTCCTCTTTGTAACTGGTGAATATTGTGTGGAGATAGTTATCAAACTATGTAAATATCCTCTTTTTCACCATATTTTTGTCCACCACTTTTTTTTGTTGCTGTTGTTGGTAACATCCACTGATGATTCTTGCCTGAAACAATTACTATGGGAGTTGTCAAATGGTGATTTTGTAATTCCATCATGATTTCTACACTTATTAGGAAAAGCTTCCCTTCTCCCCACTTATCCATTTATTTATATCACTATAGATTCATGATTCTTATTTTATAGCTTACAATCCTTTTCTATCATTTATTTTGTAGCTCAAATCTCCCAAGTGTAGCCTATGGAAGACCTTCAGACTGGCTCTTGTGTCCTTTTACTAGCCCTCACCATTTTTTTTTTTTAGCACTTCTTTAGTTTCTGGTACAAGATATTCCAAGCTCATATTTACTTTCCATTCCCAAGCCTGGAATCAATCATTTATCCGGGAGCCTCGTTTTCTTTCACTGGAGAATGGTTATTTTGAAACAAAAATACAGCTGCAATTTGCCCATTCTTACACAGATATCATTGCTTCTAGGCCCACCCAATAAGAAAGGTAGGAAATGTATGAATGCACACACACACACATACATCTATACCTCGCTCTATGTATTAAAATATATATATATTTCACCCTGATACCTCAAATTCTAATCCAACACATTATGATTCATGCTAGTTTCCCTTTTTCCCATATTTGTAATTCAACTTTCCAACAGTGACAAACCTGTTTGCTCTGATTACCAACAATATACTTATTAATTCGCTCAGTCCTAGAATACAAATAAAATACATTTAAAATTGCAAATCTGCACATAACACTATAGGGAACAAACCTGCTAAAAAGAGCCTAATATTTATGGGTTTTTTTTTTTTACAAATCTTTGGTTTTTAGCCTTGGAATACATAGCCTAAATAGTACATTCCAAAGTTACCTAGATTAGTACTCCCAAGCCCGTTAAAGAGTGTTATTCACTTAAAAACAGTTAGGTTCAATTGTTTATCTTTACATTCCACTGAGTGCACCCTGCATTAGTGTTGATTCATTTTTGGAGCATGTGAATCATAAACATGATTCTACAAGTCAGAACTACACAAAAAGCTACATTTAAATCCTTCCACTCTATTTTCACCCATCACTCTCCATTTCTACTCACCAATCTCAATGGTTTTTTGTTTTTCCAGTATTTCTTTGTGCATAACTGAACATATATATATATATGTATATTTCCTATTTTCTTTACTTTCTTACACAAAAGGTAACATCCCATAAATATTCTTTTGCATTTTACTTATTTTGTTTAATATTACATTCCTGAAAATCATATCAGTTACCTTCCTCATTCTATTGTACAACTGCTTATGTATTAGTTAATCTTAGGTGTCGACTTGACTGGACCACAGGGTACCCAGATATTTGGTTAAATAATACTTGGGGTGTGTCTAAGAAGGTGTTTCTGAATGAAATTAACATTTGAATTGGTAGACTGAGGAAAGTAGATTGTCCTCCCTAGTGTAAGTACATGCCAAGCAATCAACTAGAGGTCTAAACAGAACAAAAAGGAACTTCTGAGGGTAGAGGAAGATTCTCTCTGCTTGACTGTTTTCAATCTGGGACGTCGGTCTATTCATGCCTTCAGACTTGGACTCCCACTGAAACTTACACCATCAGCTTCGCTGCTTCTCTCACCTTTGGACTCAGACTGGAATTATACCATCAGCTCTCCTGTGTCTCCAGTTAGCCAACTGCAGATCCTAGGAATTCTCAGCCCCCATAACCACGTGAACCAATTTCTTATAATAAATCTCTATACACTATCTATCTGTCCTATTGGTTCCACTTCTCTGGAGAACACAGACCAATACAGGATAATACTCCAATGTGCAGATATAACATTGATTGTTCAACTGCTCTCCTATGTGTGAGAATCTAGCTGATTTCTACTATTATGCTATTACAAACAATGCTGCAATAAATAATCTTATGCATATGCATTTTTTAATTTGGGCAGAGTATACATTTAGGGTAAACACCTACAAGTGGGATTGCTAGAGTTAAAGTTATAAAATCCTTGGCTCACATTTTTTCATTGAGTCTTTTTAAATGTTCCATTGCTGCCTTGCTTCTATGCTGTTTTTGAGAAGTCTAGTGCCAGTAAAGTTATTTAGCTCTTGTAAATTATTTATTTATTTAATATAAATAAAATTATTTATTATGCCTAAAGAACTTGAAGACTGTTTTGTGTCTAAAGTCAAATAGTTTCAGTAGGACATATCTTGAGATGGGTTGTTTGGGGTTAATCTTTGAAGTTATCCAGTAGCGGCCCTTTCAATATGGAGATTTATGTCTTTTTTTATTTTTGGGAAGTTTTGTTGGATTACAGTTTTGAATATCAGACACATCCATTGCTTTGTTTTCTTCTTTCGGGATTCTATTTATGTGTATGGTTATTTCATCTTTGCTTATGTTCCATTTCAACCATATTCTCACTTAACTCTTTAGACTTCTTATCTCATTTTTATTTCCTTACTTGTTTTTCAGCTTTCTTCCATGTCCCTTATTGAATTTTTATTTAAGTCTATTCTCCCTTGGGCACTTTGCAATTTGATCAATTCTGATATGATTTTCTTCCTCCAATTTCTCTCCTGCATTCTTTACTCTTTTCATCCATCCCTGTTTTTTATTTGTTTTTAACATATGAGTACCTTATTCAGCGTGGTTTTTTATACCCCTAGATGTAGTCTGAGTATATTTAACTCAATCTGCTGTGTTGTCTTACAGTTTTCTTCTGCTTTATAGTTGTTTCTGTAGGAGAGAGTATCATCAATGAAGTATATCACAATTCTGGTTTTGGTTTTTTTCCAGTAACTTTATAAAGACTTATGTCATTTCATTCTTTTAATTTTGTAGATTTGGACTAGTTTAAAAGCTTCCTAGTTCAGGGGTACTGTCTTTTGACAATGTACCAAAGTTCCATTTCTTTACCAGATTTCCATTTTTTTGGTGGTGGTGGTGGAAGAGTGGGTATGAGTCTTTTGATTTTTGTTTTTGGTTGGTGGTGGTATTTTGTTTAATAAGACCCTAAATTTTCTGCTTTTGCTTCTTGTCCCCTTTACTACCCAGTAACCAAAAGATACTACTATTCCCTTTTCACCTTTTTATTCTCCAGAAACTCTACCTTCAAAAGCTGCCTCTTCATGTCACGTACACACTTTTATGTTCTTCTACTGTAGTCAGTTCTCTGATCTACAGCAAAACTTTTTCAGTATTTTCATTCTGTCAATGATTTTAGACCAATTTTATGACTACTGCTAGCTCTCTTCTATCCTTTGTTTTCTCAGACTGACCTTACATGTTAGAAAGGCTTATGGTAGGAGCTTTGATGATTTTTACTTTTATAATTACACCTTTGAAAAGGTCTAGCATGCAGTCATGCTATCAGAATGTTTTTTGTGTAGTTTTATTTGTTCTTGCTGTTCTATATTTTGTGGGAAGGTTACAGGGGAAGATGTGAATTTAGGCATCCTTCCATTATTGCTGGCTAACTCAAAGTAAATGGCTTAAAATTTTTAATAAAATTTAAATAATATTAATTTAGGCTGTAAACATGCATTAGGACTGGATTGCAATAATAAAGAACGCAAAAGCAATTTTAAACTTTTGCAAAGCACCACAGCTAAAGACAGACAATCTTCCTTATAAATTTAGTTGAGTTTCTAGTTTATCTTCTGGGTGCCTGGCTTTATGGGTAGCTGATGTACTAGTAGGCTACCAACTTGGGTCAACTCTGACCTCTGTCTTCTATTCTTGTACCCTCTATGATGCATAAAAGCCAAAGTTGAAATTTACACAATTCAGCATTTAACTTAAAAAATACATGTTACTATATAAATTTCTACAATTTAATATTTTAATATTTAAATTTTTTTTATTTTAAATTTAATAATTTAATATTTTAAGTTGTGCCTATTTTTCTGCTTAAAATCTACAAAAAGGCTACTGACAAAAGGATGAACATGCATACATTAGCTATATGTAGTTTACACTTCAAGACTGAAGCTTAAAAACAAGAACAATTCTAAAGAAATACAAAATTGTTATAATCAAGTAATAAAGAGTTTGTAGCAAATGGAAAAACTGATGCTTACCATGTCAATGAAATTAAAAAACCTGACACATAATCAAAGGGAAATAATGCTGAGACTTTGTAACATTTAAATCTCATTGTGGAAAGGCAAAATACTTCTGACGAACCAAAATGCCAGAAGAAAAAAATACTACATACTCAATAATAAGCAAAAATACATTAAATTTACACTTATTTGCTACGAGAATAACTTAAATACAATACTTGTAAACATGCAAAATGGCTAATATTAAAATTAGCAGCACCCAAACCCCAACTGTAGAATACTGGGAAATTCAAAAATCCATGAAAAGTCAGAAGGACTTTTTCATATACCACAAACCATTCTTAGTGTCATTTCACAATGAATTCTTCATACGTATTTCTGCCTATGGATATTTTTCTATTCAACAATCTACAGCACTTGAAATAATATAAAGTCCTATTCTGAAGACTTGACTCAAAATGGGGTAAAAGAAAATTTCCCATCTCCCCCTTTGTGCTTCTCCTCTTAGGGCTTTGAAATGAGATGCCATAAAATTAAGTAATTAAAACCTATGTTTTATTTCTCCCCAAATCTTCTACATCTGCCACATTTCCTAACTAAAATGTTTTCTGGATTACTAGAAGGTATTAAATATTTTAGCCTAAAAAATTCCTGACAGAATGAAAGAACATAAGAAAGTAAAAGTCAAATCTTGTACTTCTCCTAAATTTTTCAAATTACTAGTTTAGGACTAAAAATAAAGTAGGTATTCAGTACTCAGTTAATGCTATGGTGTTTGTTACTGCCTCATTATAAAGAAGAAACTTAATAAGATTTTTCTTGGCCAAAACGACTGAATAAATTCAATATGAGAGTTAGTAAAAATAACTAAACATCAACTTTCCAACTTACTTCTGAGAGAGACCATTTACTTCTGTGGTCTAGAAGATGAATGAGTAGAACCCATAATTCTTTAACGCACAGACATGGGCAATGTTGACTCATTAATGCTTCAGAAGGCCTAACCTGTAGAAAAGAACCAAAATAAGTTACTTATAAGAGAGCTGCAGAATCTTACATACTACATATGTCCCTAATTGTTTAAAATGAATGATTTCGATAACTTAAAATTTATTCTCAACTACATAAAATTACTTAGAAAAAATGTGTCATTTCATTAACTTTTAAAATAAATTGCCATTCTAAAACCAAAAGTAGAGAATTAATTTTCAACTTAAAAAATAAAAAACAACAACTCTGCTTTAATCATCTAATGCAATGGTCAGCAAACTTGTTCCATAAAGGGATAGACAGTTAAAATTTAAAATTTTGTTGGCAATACTGTCTCTGTTACAACTACTCAACTCTTCTACTGTAGTACAACAGTAGCAATAGACAACAACGAAGAGAAATGGACAGGGCTATGTTCCTGCAAAACTTTATATACAAAAACAGGTGGTGAGCTAGATTTGGCCTCAGGGCCACGGTTTGCTGACCTTGATCTAATCCATCTAATGCAAAAAAAAAAGACATCTAAGGAAAAGAATAAGAAAAAAATTTTTGATTCACTTTAAATCAAAGTAAAAATTTTTATAACACAAAATAAATCTAATTATTAGGAATTTATAAAGATTAAACAATTTCCAAATTATTTGCTATTTTTGTAACAAAATATCCTCAATGGCTGCAGATAATACAGAGAATGTACATTATATTTGCAAATATAGCTAGACTTCTGAAATTAATAATTTATGTAATATTTCACATATGTTACATACACATTTCTTAACTAATATAGTAGTAAAATATAACTGGTAAGACATTATTGGATGTCCTAGTCAGAACAATTAGGCAAGACAAGGAAATAAAAGACATCCAAATTGGAAAGGAAGAGATTAAATTCTCCCTGTTTCTAGATGACATAATTTTATATATATTGAAAACCCTAAAGACTAGAAAATCCTGAAGTTGTAGGATACAAAATCAACCTACAAAAATCAGTAGCATTTCTACACACTAACAACAAACTATACCTGAAAAAGAAATCAATAAAACAATCCCATTCACAATAGCTACAAAAAAATTAAATACTTAGAAATAAATTTAACCAAAGAAGTGAAAGACGTATACACTGAAAACTATAAAACATTAATTAAAGAAACTGAAGACATAAATGATATCCTTTGTTCACAGATTAGAATTAATATTTAAATGTCCAATTACCCAAAGTAATCTACAGATTCAATGTAATCCCTATCAAAATTTCAATGACATTCTTCACAGAAATAGAAAAAACAATCCTAAAATTCATATGTAACCACGAAAGACCCTGAAGAGCCAAAGAAATCTTTAGCAAAAACTATAAAGCCAAAGGCATCACACTATCTGACTTCAAATATACTACAGTTTAGAAATCAAAACAGCATGGTACTGGTATAAAAACAGACACAGACCAATAGAACAAAAGATAGAGCCCAAACAATGGTGAGTCTCTTCAATAAACGGCAATGGGGCAACTGGATACCAACAAGCAGAAGAATTAATTTAGATCCTTATCTCACACCATATACAAAAATCAACTTAAAATGGATTAAAGACTTAAATGTAAGATCTGAAACTGTAAAACTAATAGAAGAAAACATAGGGGAAAACAATGATTTTCTGGATATAAGCCCAAAAGGACCGGCAACAAAAGCAAAAATAGACAAATGGTATTATACCAAACTAAAAAGGAAACAATCTACATGGCCAAGAAACAATCAACAGAGTGAAGAGACAACCTACAAAATGGGAGAGAATATTTGCAAACCATATATCCAATAAGGGCTTAATATCCAAAATATATAAGGAACTCAAAGAACTACACAGCAAGAAAACCAGATTAAAAAATGGGAAAAGGACTTTATTCGACATTTTTCAACAGAATTTATACTAATGGCCAACAGGTATATGAAAAAATGCTCAACATCACTAATCATAAGGGAAATACAAATTAAAACCACAATCAGATAGCACCACACCTGTCAGAATGGCTAGACAAGTGTTGGTGAGGATGTGGAGAAAAGGAAACTCTTGCACACTCTTGGTGGGAATATAAATAAGTACAGCCACTACGGAAAATAGTATGAAAACAGTATGTAAACAGTATGGAGGTTCCTCAAAATATTAAAAATAGAACTGACATGTGATCCTGCAATCCCACTAGTGGGTATATATCCACATGAAATAAAATCAGTATGTCAAAGGGATATCAGCACGCCTATGTTCACTGCAGCATGACTCACAACATCGAAGATATGGAATCAACCTAAGTGTCCATCAATGGATAAATGGTAGATATATACAATGGAATACTATTCAGTCTTAAAAAGAAGGAGATCCTGTCATTTGCAACAACATGGAAGAATCTAGAGGCCATTATGTTAAGTGAAATAAGCCAGGTGCAGAAAAAAAAATACTGCATGATCTTACTTACATGTGGAATCTAAGAAAATTGAACTCATAGAAGCAGAGAGTAGCATAGTGTTGACCAGAGGGTGTGGAGGGCAGAGGGTGGAGGATGTTGGTCAAAGGACACAAAATATCAGTTAGGAAAGAGGAATAAGTTCAAGAGATCTATTATACAACATTGTGAATATAGTTAACAATACTCTATTATATTCCTGAAAATTGCTGAAAGCAAATTTGAAGCATTCTTGTTCTAACCACAAAAAACGGTAAATATATGAGGTAATACATGTTAATTAACTTGATTTAGCCATTCCACAATGTGTACATATTTCAAAACATGTTATATATGATAAATATATACAATTTATCAATTATAAAAAATAAATTACTTTAAAAATGATATCATATCATATCTGGTTAACATACTAATTATTTTACTTATAAACATATGGACTAAATTTAAAAGATATTGATAATAAATGCATAAAATAATCTAAATTTTTAAAAGTTACAAATCTCAACTTCCCTAAATCTCAATTCCTACAAGTAGAGTTTATGTTTATAATCTTAAATAAGAGATAATAATCTACAAATTTCCACTACTTGTAAATGAACATGTTCTGGAGCACCTTTAAATCACTGTCTCAATTAAACACTATGGTAAGTGCAATTTAGTAAAAACACATAATTTCATCCATGATTCTAAACCTTTTATAAAAAGAAGCAAACAAAAACCTCTCTTTAAATTTGTCAAGTAACTTTAGTTAAGTATTCATTTATTTTATTATTAAATAGCAGCAGTACAGTAGATTATTAAAGGGCTTGCCTCTCCTATTTGAAGTTAAACTTACAGTCATTTTTGTAAACATCTTGTTTTTATTTATACTTGACAAGATGGGAAAGGCTATTTTTCTAAAAACAAAGCTCCAAATACTAATTTAGCCAGTTTTAAATGTTTAAATCAAAATTATTTTCCCCTTCAATGTCCAGATAATACTAACAAATATAAAATTAGGGGAATTATCAAGTAAACCATTTTAGATTAAATTCTTATAGAACATACCATATGCATTAAGGAGTCTTGCTATTAAGTATCAAAAACACAAACTGTGAAAGCATTACCTTGCCATACCTGTTGAGTGACAAGCATATTAAATCACGAAGCAGACCTTCACAGTGTTCTTCAAATAGGCTGACATTGGTTAAATTGTCACCTGCCAGATTCATAAACTGATGACCATATACAACTTGTTCTGAAAACGTAATAAAATAAATTCTACTTAAAACTACAGTAGATATTACTAATTCAGAAGGGAAAAACTGACTGTATACCTTTAAGTTATCTCATAATAAAACTGAAACATACACAATTTTGAGGATAACTTTCTTATACGTGTACAAACTAAATAATAGGTTGGCAATGAAACCTAAAGATGACAAACAGCAATATCAAGAAATAAATAGGCAGCATATGAAATAAAAGATTATTATCCATAATACATACAAACTTTTACTGAAAAACAGGAAAACTGTTTTTGCAAAAGTTAATGAACAGGTAATTAATAAAATAAATACAAATAGACAATAAAATTATGTAACAATGTTCAAGTTCACTTACAACCACGAAATTGCAAAATAAAAAAGAAATTCAACATCATTTGAACTACATGTAGTTCAATATTATAGAACTATATGTACTAACATGAACAGATCTCTAAAAAACTGCTAAATGAAAGACCACAATGGACATTATAATGATACCATCTGTGGTTGGAAACAAAAACAAAATCCTACCTATGGGTTTCTATATATGTATACTAACAGATAGAAAATAAGTATGGAAAGATAAAAAGACAAAGCTAGTCCCATAAGTTATCTCTGGAGAAAAGCTTTCATTTTTTACTTTGGTTACCATTTGATTTTTAAAAAAAATATCAGAAAGTACTTATTATTTGGGAAATTTTAAAAAGCAGTAAAAGTTTAGATTAAAAAAAGGACATAAATGAGAAATTCACAAACTTACTCAATTTTTCACCCAGCAAGTGAAGAATTTCTAGCACCAGCCAATGGATATCTAAGTGGAGATGCAGTAAATGCCATGATGGTGGAAAAAGCTGTGAATGACATTATCAACTGTGACTGAGAATTCATAATACTTTACTAGGTGTTTTACAGCATGTCACAACATTCCTCCATAAACACAAGGATAAAGAACCATTAACCTACCACTATTCAAAAGCTCAGGGAAAACCTTTGTCTTGCTCATTAGAGGATTCTTTCACTGAAGATCTCTGAAAGCAGCATATATTTTCATCTGCTGATTTAAAATAGACCCACCTTGGGTTGGGGCTGCTGAATAGATTCATATAGTAAAAGTCCCTTCCAACCAACCTGTGATTCTACTAAAGCTGCAAGGCAGTAAAATAATTTTTTACAACACTTATTTTCATGATTTTGCTATGAAATATTTTTTTAATGTAATGAGTACCCAGGAATTCCTATAAAATATCTCAATAAGTCAACTTCAGACTATCATGCAGATATTATTATCATCCTCAATAAGAAAAGGAACTTAAAAGAGGTGAAGAAATTTACCTCTCAATTCATGCGTTAGGATTCAAACTCAATTCCATCTAACTCAAAAGGCAGTATTTTTAACTACTATGCTGTAGGGTTATCAATAACCTTCCAGACAACATTTAGCACCACCATAAAATAAATACAATAACATGTTTAATTAAAACAACTAGGAAGAATGATGGAGAGGGACATGCCTTATTACATATACTTACAAAACAAAATGCTACACTAATAAAACAGTACTGGCAGACGAATAGATAATAAACAGCAAGAATAGGGAAGAGAGAAATGGGTAAATGTGGTATCTCAAAAAAAGCAAGGATCATTCAATAAAAGAGGAATAACTTATCCATTTGCAAGAAACTAAAGTTAGATTTCCAACCTCACAGCATATTGAAAAAATGAGATGAATTAAAGAAATAAAAGTAAAAATTAAAATATTTTAAAATAGCATAGATGATACAAGAGAAAAAAAATCTACAAATATAACTATATAAAAAATTTAAAACATCTACCTGGTAAGTCAGCTTAATTGGTGAAAAAAAAGATAAATGAAAGAAAATATTGGTCATACATACTACCCAACAAATAATATCTCCAATAAAAAGAGTTCCTAAAAAATAATAAAAGACAGACGTCCAACTGGAAATACCAATTAAAATAAAACTTTTCAAATACAAGACTGATAAAATATAATAAATATATAAAACCTTGAAAGATGCTTTTTATTTTGCCAGATTTTTTGTTTCAGGAAAAAAGAGCATCTTAATGTATGATTTTTTTGTTTATTTGTTGAAGACTGTAAGTTCCCCTGCTTTAAAAATTCAGTCTTCAGAGCTTCAAATAACCTATCTTTTCAAGTCTGCCTAATTAAAAAGGCTATAAAGGCAAAACCCAATTTGAGGACCCCTGCGCACAAATTTTCATTTCTGCTGCTAGATAAATTATTCATTTTTATCTTCTTATGCACTTGATGGGTATCCAAAAAATAAAAAACAAACTAATTTATACAAACTAAAAAGGGAAGATATACTTTCCCCTACAATCTACCCATGAATCTTAATTAAATGACATAATTAAAAGCAATTACCTACTTGGATTAGATATGTAAATTTAGTTGGAACTCTATTTTTATTATTACATATATTGATCTCTGATTAAAAGAGAGTCAATTTTTTGTTGTTTTTGTTAAATTTCACAGAAATATATAAACATTTAATTGTACCTTACATTTTGGCAAAGATGCATTCCTAAAACTGAATGTTATTCATATTGGTGAAGTCAAATACAATGGAAGGGGCTGAGAGTTCAGGGAATATCATTGTGAATGATTATAATTTGTCATTCGCATAAGCTCCCATTTTCATATGAAGAATTTGTTACTTATCTATTAACTCGGTCATGCTAACAATACAAATTTTTAAAAAACAAGTTTCAGAGGAAATGATTATCACAGGTAGGAAAATAGGTCCAAAACCACCTTCATCACATTCTAAAAAGGTCTCAAAAGTCAGAATACACATATGGTTTTTTGAAAGTACATTTTTGAATAAGGTGATCTTCTTGAATCTTACTATAATATGCTGTATAAACTGCAGTTTGCCCAAACCTTTATCGGTGAGTAAGATAATACAAATTTTAGAAAATAAAGATTATTTTATTTGCTTTGAAACTTTTAAACATTTACACTGTCATAAATCAAAGAGAATAGCTATAGATTCAGGGTAAGTTTTAAGTACTTTATGCATATTAATTTATTTAACTCTCCCAATAACTCTAGGAATTTATATAAATTTACAGATGGGAAGACTGAGGCAGGAGATGTTACTTGCCCAAAAGTACATAATTAATAAAAGTGGGGAAAGAGCAGATTTCAACTCAGGCAGTCTAGTTCCAGAGCTGCACTCTTGACTGATTTCTCTCATTCTTGAATGAATATTCCTTGTGGGGAGAAAATGCCAGTAATTTAAAAATTAAATGAAATAAGTCAAACCTTAATCTGGTTTTGATTTACAAATGCTCCTAGATTAATACTGGGAAGTTCAGATAGATGTCCAATATACAAGAGTAATCCATGAAGCTCATCAACCAACACTGAAGGAAGCTGCGCCTCTACAGCCTCATAGGGATGGACAGGAACGTGACTCTCAGCACTTTGTACTTTCAGGTACCTAAAAAAATTATTAGACACAATAAACAACCAGAGTCCAGATGAATATATACATGCAGTAATCAAAATAATCATCTGGCATCCTACCTGAAGATGAAAACTTTAACATAATGGAGAAATATTATGCACTGCTGCCTAATATTGTCTGCTCTGCAGTGTAGGGTTGATATCTTCCCTGAAACCAAAACAGACAATGTTAATCATAGATTAAATAATTATCAATAGGCAGTGACAAAAAATTTTATAAACCATACTAGCAGCAATTCTCATACTTTTCCCACTGATTCCCATGTGGTTCTTACCCCTCCCACTCCTCAAAAACTACTCTTATTGAGGTCATCAACAAAATCCATATTGCCCAATCTAATGGACACTACCCGTCCTCAAGTGACTTACCCTCACAGTAGCATCAGCTACATCTGATCCCACATACTGTCTTCTTTCTTCCTCATGTGTCCTTTCTCCTACCTCTCCTTTACTCCTTTGGCTCTTCCTCAATTCTACTACTAATTTGGGCTTTCCTAAGGACTCAGTCCTAAATCCTCTATTCTCTGTACATCTCCTCTTACATGTACGATCTCATCAGTTCCTTTATTAATGACAGTGACTCCAAAAGGTTTATCTATAATCCACACCTCTCCTTTGCACTCCAGATCTTGCATGTCAAACTGCCTAACTAGCAATCCAATACTTGGATTGCTCAGACAGTGCAAATAATATGTCCTTTGATTTCTTCCAAAACCTGTTCATGTAGCCCACGTTTTCTCCATTTCATTAAATGGTGACACTGGTACCCTACGTCATTCTTAATTCATCCATTTCCTTTAACGTCATATCTAATCCATCAGAGTCCTATTAAACTTATAAACAAATATATCTTGCAACTATCCATTTTCCCTACAATCTCAAAAACCACTGCAACGGGGCTCATAACAGGTCTTCCCACATCCCCCCCCCAATAATCTAAGTGCAAAATCTACTTAAAGTGTGTATCAATTCCTGTTGCTCCCAAGTCGAAACCCCTGAAAAGCTGCCTACTGTATTTAGTATGAAGTCAAAACTTCTTATAATGATTTATAAGGCCCTGAACGACCTTTTAATAGTTTCTTTCTCCCAACCTCAGCCCATCCATCTTTCCCTCACTTACTTTAACATTTACATCAGCAAGAATTATCTAGCTAGCTACCATGTGCAAAATACTGATAACCATTATAGAGAAAATGAGCAAGAGACAATCACTAAACAAAAGGAAAGAAAACATTGTGAGAATTGCTGGCAAAAAATTTTCATTAAACATAAAACAAAACTTATTTCTAAATCTGAATTCAAATGAACATGCCCACTACTTTGGCAAAATCATAAGAGTGTAAGTGTAAAATTGTTGTGTAAATACCTACATATTAAACTGCATTTTTATGGCTTAATTTCATCTATAAAATGTCATATGACCGCTCTCCCCCCAACATTTTTATAATTCTCAGCCCATAAAGGCAGTACTTTCTTAAAAATAACTTCTATGAACTTCTGTATTCAGGCAAGATGGAAAAAAAGGATCAGATTTATCCATCTCCCACCTTAAACTAAAAACCAGAAAAACGACATAAAACAAGTTTTCAGGCATTGGACACAAGGTGATACAAGACTGCTATTCCACAGAGAAGGTAAGCTCTATGACTACACCAGCTTCCCATCTTGAGACAGTTTCTGTAGGGACCCAAATGCCCCAAGGGATCACACCCCGATCACATAAGCCCTTCTCGGCCACACCCCATCATGGCGCTGGTTGCCCTTCTCTTCCGTATTCTCCTTCCCGCCAGCGCGAATTACACACCAATCAGCTCCCGACCAAACCCCATGCAGTATGCTAAGTAGGGATTGTATTTTAAGCCAATCAGCTTTCCCCTCAAAGCCCTATATATGTGTGTGTGTGCTGCCTAATAAACGGGCTCTCTCTGGTGGATCGTCAACTGGTGTCGACTCGTCCTTTCATTTGGTGCCAAAACCCGGGACGGAGCTTCTCTCGAGCAGCGACACTTTTCGGATCGCAGCGGCAACATCTTCCAAGTCGCCCCTCAGGGCTCCCTCAAGCTGTAACAATTTTCAGATCACAGCGGCAGCACCTCTCCAGTCGCCCCTCGGGAACTCCGTCCCGCCAGGACCGGCCTCCCTTCCACCGCTCACCATTGACGGTCCACCCTCGTCCATTGTTTTCCGCGCTGGTTTCTTCCACTCACCACCGGCTCATCATTAGGTAAGCCCCCTTTTCTAAAGGGCACCGGCCCTTTTCAGGCTACCACAGGGAGTCTAGATCGTCCGGTAGCCCCTAACACCCATACCCACCCCACCACGGTCTTCACGACCACCATAAGTTCCCAAACTATAACAGGTTCCAAAGCCCCAGTAAACTTTTACTTTCATTTTTGGAGGTTAAAAGCCCCATTCTGTTCTCTCCTTCTCTCTTTCACCCTCTTGTCCACCACTCTCTTCTAATCTCTGTCCGATTTCCGTCTCTCTCCACTTCCCGGTCCGGGACCCAACCAGAAAATCCTGGCGCTAGGTTTCCTTCAGGCACCAGGCTTTTGCCCTAGAGAAGTGAAGGTCTGAGTGACGACCCACACCTCCCTTCTCTCCTCCTGGTTCATACCTGAACCTGCTGGGACTGACGTGACCTACTGGGGACGCCCTCTAGGATCCCGCCTTTCCCAACTGGCCGAAGGATCTGTCTTATCACTAATCTCTGTCCGATTTCTGTCTAAATTCCCATTAAGAGACCAGAATGGGCGCTTCCTCCTCCTCCCTAGGGGACTCTCCACTTCAATGTCTTCTGAAAAACCTCACCAACCTTTCCTTGAGGCCGGATATTAAGCCCAAACTCCTTACCAAATTACGAGACCTCTTTAACTACTGCCAGTGCCTAAAAAAATGGAAGGAGATCCCCTACATTGAGGCTTTTCACCTCTTGGCTCAGAACCCCACCCTCTGCTCCTCCTGTGCTCCCTCTCAAGTCCTTTTAGCCTGTAAACCATCGTCACAGTCATCCCTCGATTCTTCCACCTTCGACCCTGCTGATGAACCCCCACCCTACCGACCTCCTCCTCCCCCAGTGCCTCCGGTGTCCGCTCCTCCTCCCCCGTCATCTGCGTCACCTTCTGCACCTCCTGTGCCATCCACTCCCCCGTCTTTACCCTCACCTACTCCTGACCCACTAAGCCTCTCTTTCACCCGTTCCTGAGGACCTCCCCCCGCCCCTTTAACAATCGCCCCACTACGTGAGGTAGCTGGGGCTGAAGGAGTAGTTAGGGTCCATGTTCCCTTTTCCCTAGCTGACCTTACAAAATTAGAAAAAAGACTAGGCTCTTTCTCTACCGACCCTACCACCTACATTCAAGAATTCCAATGGATCCTGCAGGCCTACAGCCTCACACATCATGACATCTTCATGCTCCTAGCCAATACCCTCCTCCCTGAGGAACGCCGCAGGGTCTGGGATACAGCCCAAACCCATGCCACTGACACCCATCGTACCAATCCGGATCACCCGCCAGGCCCCCAAGCAGTCCCAGAACAGGAACCTAATTGGGATTATAACACAGCCCAGGGAATCCAGGCTCGAGACCGTTTTGCCTCTTGCTTAATAATTGGCCTCAAAAAATCGGCTCGCAAGGTCGTCAATTTCCAAAAAATTCAAGAAATTGTCCAAAAAAAGGAGGAAACTCCCTCCGAGTTCCTCAATAGATTAACTCAGGCCTTTCAACAATACACTAACTTAGACCCCAACTCAGAAAATGGCCGGCATGTCCTTATGACCTATTTCCTGGCCCAATCCTATCCCGACATTAAAACTAAACTTAAAAAATTAGAGCAGGGTCCTGCAACCCCTCAGACCGAAATCCCATCAGTGGCCTTCAAAGTCTTTCATAATTGAGAGGAGGAAAAGGAACGTAGAAAACAAAAGGCCGACCACGCCAACTTCCAGATGTTGGCCCAGCTTATCAAACCCCCTGGGCGCCCTCCCACAGCCTCCACCTCTAAGCCTCCACCTGGAGCCTGCTTTAAATGTGGAAAGGAAGGGCATTGGGCAAAGGCTTGCCCCGCCCCCAGGCCCCCCACCACTCCTTGTCCAAAATGCAAAAAGAAGGGACATTGGGGATCTGATTTCCCCCTCGCCCGAAGGGGTGAGGGACCAATTGCCCCACAGTCCCCTGAACCGTGGACACCACCTATGGTGGGCCTCGCTGAGGAGGACCGATGGAGCCTTGGGCCCTTCCCGACCATCTCTATAACAAAGTAAGAGCCCAGGGTATCCATGGTTGTGGACGGCCACCCAATATCTTTCCTCCTGGACACTGGAGCCACCTTTTCGGTCTTAAGGGAATATAAAGGCCCCACCACCTCCAGCAGCTCTCCTATAGTCGTGGTAGGAGGTAAACAAATCTTTCCCCAAAAAACCCCTCTTTTAACCTGCTGCCTTCAAGGCACTCAATCCGTTTTCCATTTGCTTAACTTCCTAGCGGGTAAGGGATATCGAGTGTACCCCGCCAAAGCCCAAATCTCCTTGCCATCTGTAACCTACCTTGGTTTTCTCCTCTCCCCGGGAAAGAAGGAAATCACCCTGGACAGCAAACAGCTTCTTACTGACGTGCCCATCCCCAAAACCAAAACAGAAATCCTATCTTTCCTGGGTCTAGAGCATGGATCCCCAATTTCTCTTTGCTAGCCCGACCTCTCTATAATATGAGTAAGGATCCTCCTGAAGAACCTTTACTCTCCTCACCTCAGCGCCCTTTTCTCAAGCTTCGGCAGGCCCTTCTAACGGCCCCTGCACTTCATCTCCCTGATCTAACTGAACCCTTTTTCCTCTATGTTCATGAAAATGTGGGACAAGCTCTAGGCATCCTAGGACAGAATTATGGCCCCTCCTTTGCCCCTGTAGCATACATATCAAAACAGTTAGACCCCACTGTACAAGGCTGGGCACCCTGTCTAAGAGCCCTAGCAGCAGGGCAGTTGCTGCATAAGGAGGTATCCAAATTATCATTTGGGGCACCTCTTACCATTCTCTCACAACATCACCTTAAAGACCTCCTTACCTATAAGGCTTCTCCACTCCCTCCTACCTTCCAGAATTCTAACCCTCCTATCCTCGTTTCTGGAAAATCCTGCCCTATCCTTCAATACCTGCCCACCCCTAAACCCGGCTACTCTACTGCCTATACCAGATTCCCCCAACACGCCTTTGCACAGCTGCGTAGAAAGCCTTCAGAATTTCATACCTTACCGCTCTTCCATCACTGAGGGGTCCCTATCTCACGCTGATCTCGCATGGTTCACGGATTGATCCTCATTCAAGGAAGGAAACACTCATTACGCAGGTTATGCCATAGTCTCTCTTGATTCGGTTATAGAAGCCCAACCTTTACCCAAGGGTACTACCAACCAGCAGGCTGAACTTATCGCTGCCACGCGAGCCTGCGTTCTAGCTGAAGGAAAAACTCTTAACTTATACACGGACTCCAAATATGTCTTTCATATACTTCTCTCTCATGTCGCCATATGGAAAGAACGCGGTCTGCTTAACACCAAGGGTAACACAATCACCAACTCCACATTAATCGAGGCATCCCTTTTACCTTGTAAATTGGGAGTCATTCATTGCAGATCCCACCAGAGGGACAATTCCCCAATCACTCGCGGGAATTGTAAGGCTGACCTCGCCGCACGCACTGCGGCACAGCACCCACAGACACAAAACCAACTTCCCATTCTTCCTTACGGCCCCCAGGGTTCACAGACACCCTCTCAGCCCCAACTGCCTAATGATGGTAAGTCCTCTCTCTTTCGCTTGCTCCATGACCTGTTTCACTCTAGCCCCCAAGCTTTATCCCAGTTTTTACAGGCCTTCTTCTCAATCACCCCATCTGACAAAGCCCTCTTACGAAAAATCTCCTCCTCATGCACAATCTGCCAGCGTACCAATCCTAACACCCCTCTCAAACCTGGGCCATACCCCTCCCACCAAGCCAGAGGTCTTATGCCCGCGGCCGACTGGCAAGTCGATTTTACGCACATGCCTTCTGTCCAGCGCCTCAAATACCTCTTGGTGTTTGTTGATACCTTTTCAGGATGGGTAGAGGCATTCCCAACATCCAATAAAAAGGCCTCCACCATAGCCCAGACTCTCCTTTCCCAAATCATCCCACGATTTGGGATGCCCACTTCCATTCAATCTGACAATGGACCTGAATTTACCGCCCAGGTAATAGAGAAACTCTCCCAGTCACTCTCTCTCCCCTGGCACTTACATTGCCCTTACCGACCTCAGGCATCCGGAAAGGTAGAGAGAACCAACAGAACCTTAAAGGACATACTAACTAAATTGTCTCTGGAATTACACCTTGATTGGGTCCATCTTCTACCTCTCGCTCTACTCAAGACCAGGGCTCTCCCAAAAAGGCCCTCCAATCTTTCCCCTTTTGAAGTCATGTATGGTAGGCCCCTCCTGCCCCCGGGGATCACAGCGACTGAAGGACCCATACCACCCACCATGGCCTTACCCTTGCTCTCCCACCTTCGCACTGAATTATGGAAGCACCAGGACTGGCTACTTCCAGATCCATCACTTTCCAAAAATAACCTTTCACTCAGCCCAGGCCAATTAGTATTCTACACTTCCCCAGAACCCAAACCCCCCCTAACCACTAAGTGGGAAGGCCCATGTCCTGTCATCCTTTGCCCTCCAATCGCTACTAAACTTGCCCTGCCAGGTAATCATGTTACTCCATGGATTCATATTTCTAGGCTGAAGCCTTACACTCAGGATCCGCCATCGGCCACCGAGAACCCCGGTAACAAGCTACAAAGAGACTTAACACACCATTCTTTTAAGTGTATTCCTCATCCTACCGACCCTTTCAAACTCTGCCTATCCCGGACCTCAGCCCTACCCCCACTTCCGGAGACATGAACCTTTGCCTTAGTGTAATCTTAACACAACCATTCATAACCACACCTATGCCCCACCAGGCACTTTCTTCTGGTGCAATGGAACCCTCTCTACCTCCATCCTGCCTAATCTTACTGTCCCATGCCTTCTTGTCACCATTGTCCCTCAACTCACTCTGTACTCCAATTCAGAACTGTTCTATCTTCTTCACCCACCCTCAAGACGAAAAAGGGCCGCCTTCCTCCCAATCAAGGTCGGTATTTCCTTAACAACATCAGCGGTTGGAGCCGGCCTGTCGGGAGGAGCCTTAGGGCACAGTTTATGGGTGGTCAAAGATATGAATGCTAAACTTGAAGGGGCTCTGACTTCCACTGCCGAATCTCTTTCCTCTCTACAGAGACAGATCACCTCTTTAGCTCAGGTCACTCTCCAAAACCGCAGAGCACTAGACCTCCTCACTGCAGAAAAAGGAGGTACTTGCATCTTCCTTAGGGAAGAATGCTGTTATTATATCAATGAATCTGGTCTAGTAGAAACAAACATCATCAAACTCACCGACTTGGCTTCCAGCCTACGAACCACATCCAGTTCTAACCCCTTTTCCTCCTTCATCTTAAGCCCTGTCCTAATTTGGATTTGGCCCATTTGGGGACCTCTAATCATTATCCTCATAACCTGCCTTTTCTTGCCCTGTATCATTAGGTTTCTTCAAGCCCAAGTGGGAAAAATTTCTAATCAGGCCTTTAACCAGCTTTTGCTTAGAAACTACCAGCTCCTAGATACCAATGAACCCCCCGCCTCATCTCGTGAGCGCCTCAGAGGGAACGCATTCCTACATGCCCTCGCCACCGACGCCTGGCTGCTCCCTCCAGTCTCCAACTACGAAGAATGGAACCAGTGCATATTCGACTTGTGGCTTCAAGGAACGTTTACGGACTTTTCCCCTTTTGAAATTACTTGTTTCTCCACCCTCCTTTGGGGTTTCATAATGGGTATTTATGTACTTTCCTCCCTTTGCACCCCCCCACAACGCCCCAGTTCAGCAGGAAGTAGCTCGATGACTTCAACGTCCCCTTTCCTAAAACAAGAAAAAGGGAGGAATGTAGGGACCCAAATGCCCCAAGGGATCACACCCCGATCACATAAGCCCTTCTCGGCCACACCCCATCATGGCGCTGGTTGCCCTTCTCTTCTGTATTCTCCTTCCCACCAGCGCGAATTACACACCAATCAGCTCCCCCCCAAACCCCATGCGGTATGCTAAGTAGGGATTGTATTTTAAGCCAATCAGCTTTCCCCTCAAAGCCCTATATATGTGTGTGTGTGCTGCCTAATAAACGGGCTCTCTCCGGTGGAACGTCAACTGGTGTGGACTCTTCCTTTCAGTTTCCAAGCTGCAGTACTGGGGAGAGAGCCCAAACAGAGCTCAACTCACTGAGTTGAGGAGACATAAGACCTGAGTTTAGGGAAGTCTAAATTTGCAGGGCAAAAGTATCAAAGAAGAAAGAAGCTACACTGAAAAGAGCTCTGGAAATGTACAGAAGGCCAACCTTGACTCTTTGAGTATTAATCTGTTCAAGCTTGAGAAAAAATTACCCAACACCAAGGAAAACAACAGAAAACAATTCCCTACAAAGCTTACATAAGCCAGGGAATAGTAAAAGTTCCCACCAGCAAGAATGAAAAGAACTTCATAATATACCAGGCACCAGAAAGAATACTCAGACACCTTACTAGGTTCATTTACTAGGCTAAATTAACATTAAATTAAAGGTTGCTTTTAAAAAGTCCTAACAAAATTTAAAACAGCCTCAAAAAGAGCCAGTGGATTACAATTACTCAATAGCAAGCCAGAACAAAATTTAACACCTAATTAAAGGAATACAGGAAAATCCAGTAACCAGCAATTTTTTAAAATCCATAATGTCCACTAAAGTTATTAGTAATGTTCAAAGAAGCAGAAAAATATACCACAGAACCAGAAGAAAAAAATCAGTACTAACAGATCCAGAATGACAGTGATAAAAGAATTAGCAGTCAATGAAGTTAAAAACATATAATCCATATAATCAAGATGGATCAAAACAAGCATGAGGACAGAAATGAAAGATATAAAAAAACCAAATGTAATGTCTAGAGACAAAAAAACACAATATCTGAGAAAGAGTAATACCAACTGTTATACTTAAGAACATACATTATCAGGTATATTATTCTCCCTCAAATGGTAAGTAACCCTGGGAGCATAATAAATACAGGAAGAACTATTTGCGTTTGGCGGTAAGTGACCCTACATAAGGGCTTTCTGGGAAGAGTTGAGGGCAAAGGATAGCTACATGAGTTTATTAACAAAGTCCTGACACAGCTGCATGGACAAGCTGATCTATGGATAATCTTTGATATTGCTAACCTATCTAAAAAATCTGTCATTAAAAGCCTTTCTAAGCAACGAAAACACCCAAAATGTCAATGTAACAAATAACCATGTTAACAAATAGTCCATTGTGGTGGTTTTAGGTTAATAAATGTGTTCCAACATATAATCTTGCATAATAAATGCCTTCCATGAACCCAATTTACTTGTCGGTCTATACAGTACAGATATTTCTGCTCTTTCCACTATAATCTTTTAGAAGCTCCCCAAAGTTTTCAAAATAAAATTCAGACTCCTTGGTATGGTTTACAAAGCCAATTGTGATTACATGCCTTACAAATTCATCACTCTCACATACACTCTGATCCAACCATACATAATTACTTACTCTGTGCTCCCTAAACTTTTATGTTTTTACATACCTTAGTGTCTTTGCCTATACAGTTTTTTCTGCCTGTAACTTCTCTGGTCTCAAAAACTTCTCCCAAATCTTTTGCTTAGCTAATTTCTTCCCATCTTTAAAGACCCAAATCTGGCATCACATAGATGAAACCCTCGGTGTCCACAGTAGCTTATACATGCCTCTATCACTGCACTTTTTCTGTTACCAGGCTAACCTATGCTTGCATGTCTATCTGTCCTGCAAACTCTTCACCAGCATATTTTTCCTCTTTGATGCATTAGCACCTTGCACAGTGCCTGGCATGAAGTAGTGACTCATCAAATGGAATAAAATAATAATACTTAACACTTACTGATCACATACTGAGAAAACAAAACAAATGAAACTGCCCAAATAAACCCCCTGATAGCGAACAGCTAGGCCATGATGTCCCCTACTGAAAATAAATAATTTTCGTAAATATAAAATATAATGAGACAGGGCCACTCCATGATTACGGCAAAACAAAACAAAAACAAAACCTCTGTAATCTGAACACAGAAACAAGGCATTATATCACACACACACACCAAAAAATTTAAAAGAAAAACAAAAACATCCCCCTCTTCAGCTATCATGACAATTGCTTCTTTACTAATTAGGACCCTCCCTGGCCTCCCTTTGTTCATCCCACCTCCTAGATAAAAACTAAAATACCCAATCATTGAATTGCCCCTGTTTCTTACAACATTCGATTCAGAATAAAGCCCTCTCCCCTTTAAATCCTACCCAAGATCAGCCAGCACAAGCTCAAACCCTATCACAAGCTCCCTCCTACTTCCTCTTACTGAGAAGCCCCAACTGCTCCTCATGTGTGTATTTTTCCCTTGCTTCAGTAAGCTAATAACCTCTGTTTGACCAAAAATATGTTCCACATGGCCTTTAGTTGCTGGGCATCACTAATAATAACAAACACTGGGCTAATTATTTAACATGTATTAATTTAATCCTCACAAGAACTCAATGACGTAGGAACTATAACTTGGTGTGAGACCCACAATTAGCTAGGCTTGGAACCCAGGTTGACCACAAAGCCGTGATTCTGAATACTACACTGCTCCAAAATTTTTGGAAAGGAGAAGCAACTAACCTAACCAAAACACACTGTCCTTCAATTTCCTTCACTACCTTAATTACACCAATCAGCAAAAAATCAGTAATACATTAAATGCCAAAAGCAAACAAACAAAAAAAAAAAGAAAGGAAAAAAAAAATCAAGAAGGTAGCATGAGGTCAGGCACTTTTTATTTCTTATTTAAGTTCTCCATCCCACTCCTCACCTCCAAAGGAAGTACTAATTCACTTCGGAGAAGTTTAGCTTCCTTAAGTTGGGTTTACCTTTAAGACCTACAAATAAGTAAAAATGCTATAAATCTCAGCTAAAACTAAACACAAATGTCATACTTTTTATGAACAAGAAATATACTGTATTGTGAACTTCTAACCTAACACCTCCTTCATATTACTATGATATCCCAATTACTACATCACGGACCCATGTGTGATTGACTGTAATTCTTTTTGCCATTAAACACACTTTAAACTTACCAAAATCACAGTTGGCCTGTAATAAGGTTTCCAAGTTGTACAGTTGTTGCCTAATTTTAAAAATGTAAATGTGAGAGTTAATTCTAGAACAGTTTAAAGCATATAACAACTACATAGGTAATGTTCCCAAATCCATCACACAGCTTCAAAACCTACCATTTGTGGATGATATTTAATACTTTGTGAATGTTTACTAAAGGCTCAGCTTTCAGTTGTGAAAACTTTGGAAGAAGACAAAATACACATTTGTCTGACTTTGCAAAAATATCTATTAAAAGCTGCATATACAGTATCTCAGAAATTATTTCAAATATCATAGATTTCATTATCAAAGAGATACTGTTTATAACTTTAAGTATAAGATACTTACATAAAATTTTCTAGGTTAACAGTTATATAATGAAATGCTAAATTGTATCATATAGTTATAGAGTAGAAGTTTAGAAAAGGAAGAGAATAATGTAGACTAGAGTTAGCAGGGAAAACCATACTTTCATTTAAATGTCCTATGAATACATTTTAAATTTGTTTTTGGATAATTTGCCATCAACACCTAAGTACATTTCAAAATCACCTAAAATCTGAATATGGACTGTGTTTTAAATGATAATGAAGAGCTAATTTTGTTAACTGTGATAATGACATAGTATTAATGTTAAAAAAAAGTCTATATTTTTAAGAAATTCATACTGAAGTACTTAAGAGTGAGATGACATAATGCCTAGAATTTGCTTACAAATAATTAGCTAAAAGAAGGATGGGACAGATGAAGGAAATGTGATAAAAGCTTGATGTTTACTGTAACTGAGGGAGGGTATGCAGAGGTTCATTAAGCTATTCTTTTGTGTATGTTTGAAATTTTTCATTAAATGTTATCCAAATAGAGAATTAATTATTTCTATTACACAGTCTGAAAGATATATTTGAAAAGTCTGAGCTCATTCTCTAAAGATCAATGAAGCTGTTAAGCAACTAAAGTACTTTAATTTTCTTCCAAAATTATAATATAGTTCAAAACCTTAAATATTTGTCTTCAATAAACAATGTTAAATACAAACAATAAAAACTCTGAAAGTTAGTAAAAAGCAATGAATTAAAGCCATTACTCCATCAGCCATTACTGTCTGACTGTTATTACTAGTAAGATAATCAAATGAGCAATAGGTACAATTCTACTGTTGCTTTTGTAGTATCAGTATTAGAAACCACCCAGCAATGTAAATTACAAAACTGAATAGCATCTACATTTACAGGAGTTTAAAAAAAAAAAAATACCTGAATAAATGAAAGAGCTCTCTAGATGAATTCACTAATGCTGTTTCAGTAACCCACTGAATGCCAAATATTTCTACTGTATCCTCTTCAAAATTAGTTGGTAAAGGATCGAGATTTAAAATTGATCTGAAATGAAAATTCTGATTTAATCTCATAAAAAGTATGCCAAATACCATATTACAGCATGCGTTTTTTCACATTATTTGAATCCATGTTATACATGACATGAATAATAAGTCAAGAAACACCTTGCAACCTTATATATTCAGGATTACTACAGCCAGACTGTACTAAAGTTTCAATCCTATATAGTAACAAAAAAGTATAACTAAAGAGCAATGTAACTTAAGAGAAAAACCCAAAAATTATACAAGGGAATATATACATTTGCCTGTCTTTACCAGTGGTCTTCAGTCACAGAATCTGATCTTCGAAAACAGATAAAAGTTATTTTGAGCTATGTCTTGAGAATAGCATAATCAAGTTCAGTAATCTCTTTTAAGGTCTGTAACAAGATACAACTATAAAATCAACAAAAATCATTTCCTTTCTGACTGAAATTGCTTCAGCAGATATCGACAAAATATTTCATGAACAGCAGTTTTACTGCAATATGTATATACCTGCGCAATACATAAATAAGTCTGTAACACTTTTATATGTATAGATATATAGGATTAGAAGGAACTGGGGCAACCAAAAAATGTGTATGTTTTACTTAAAGATTACTGAAAAGCTCTAGAATATCTTCACACTCTTTAGAATGCCCATTTCAAAAAAAAGCCCAGGTAGTTCAGAATTCACTTTAAGTAAAAGGGAAATTCGTGCCCAGCTCCCTACCCCAAAGCTGGGGTAGCAGTGAGGCAAGAGAACAGTTACCAAGGAAGTTGTCCTTAATACCCCAAATAATTTTAGGTATGCTCTAATCAGAAAATCAACAACACAGCTAACATTAATTTGTACCCTTACGATGTACTAAACCGATTTACAAAACGTGGCCTGGTAACACCGAAGTTTAATGGAATGAAATGATAATTAAATAACACTCCTAACAAACTGATCAATAATCTGATGAGGGAAAACAGTCTCCGATTTTTTTTTTTACCTACCGCTTAAGGGCTCCGCTGGAAAGGTAAGACTCTCCAGAAAAATTTTTTCCTCCTCCTCTGTTGTCAAAAGCACAAGAAAAGCAAGGGGGTTTGCACCATTCTGTTCCCAGCTCCAGCTCTAAGCTATCGGTCAGGAACGCCGATGCAGCAGAAAAGTTATCCATTGTTTACTTCATGTTCTGAAATGTTCAGGGTCATTATGATTATCATTAAAGGCTCCAAAGACAAGTTGTGAAGAGACTCCCGGAGGTGGGGCGGGCCGGGAGATTGGGGGTTACTTCAGAAAGTTCCCAAACCGTCCCCCCAGCGCAAAGGAAAAACAGAAAAACCGACAAGCCAAATCCTCATCAATTCTCCACTCTCCCAGTGAAGGCCGTCTGAAGTTAATGCACCCGGACTGGCTGTGGCACGGACTTAAAAATCTGCCTTCTAGGCCGGACTCTTCAGTCCGGGACAGGGTGAAGAGCAAAGAACTGTTTGCCGGACATATCCAGCTTCTACTCCCGAGCCCGCCTCGAACTGCAGCTACGTTACTAAACTGCTCTCAGCCCGTTTTCCGGCAGCAAAGTGGAGAAAGCTCCCTGCAGGTTCGGGGTGGAGATCAGGAGGGCCGTGCCCGGCGCTAATCCCCAACCCTCCCGGGCCGGAGATCAGACCTACCCGGCCTGCACCTAGCAGCACTCGGGCGGAAGGTGGGAGGGCCCGTGTCCCGTGCAGCGGGCTGCACCCAGGCCCCCGGGGCGTCCCTTGACGGCGGTGCACGTCCTACCTACTGTCACTTCCAGTCCCCGAGATCTGCCTCCCGCGAGTCGGACCACAACCCGGGTGTCCGTGGACCCTAAATCGGAAACACGCGAAACTCCCGCCAAGGAGCTGCCGCGCACTGGGAGGGCGGGGCCATGGCGCCGCCCGCCCCAGACTGCCAATCCCCTCGCGAAGTCTTCGCGGGAACCATCAGCGCTCCGCCAGTTCTCGCGAGAGTGGCCTGACACTCTAGGTTTATAGATATGGGGGGGGGGGTTGTACTTTTAATTAGTGCGTTCGACCGGAAGGCGGGGCCTCATTGGAAAACGAAACTGAGGCTGAGGCGAAGTGAGCAAGACCTTGGCGAAGTTTTCTTCAGGCCTGGCCTGAGGGAAGAACGATATTCAAGTGAGTCCGAAGCGGGTGTCTCAGTCACACCCAGAGCTGCGTGAACCCCTCTTCTTCCCGCCCTAGTGCTAACAACTCATTTGTTGGGAAGGAAGATGCCTAAAATCGAGGTCCTTGCTTTGGACATAAAAACAGTTCCTTTCTTTGCAAAACATCTGGACAGGTTTAGCACGCTTTTGTAAAGGTATAGTTTATAGTCTATTCATAGCAGTTTGCTTATGTTTTAAAATCGACTCCTCAAGACTTTTCAGTCTGTCAGAGATAACATTGCAGTATATCATCGTCTTTAGATTCAAGAAAAACAGCAGAATTTCTAATTCAGCTGCCCTTCTGTAATTTGGGCATTCACCGTGGTCCATTCCTGCACAATACAGTTTGTTCTACATTCAGTTCCTGGACAGGCAACTTATCGTAACTCTTTCTTCTGTTTAAACCAGATACTGCACATCATCTGACAAATGAGATGAAGTAAGAAAAAACACAATATGATTTGTATTTTGACCACACAACTTAGGGTTACTGTGGGTTGTATCTATTCCTCTCAGCTGATGTACTATGAGACCTGATGCTTTGTTATGACTGCTGCAGCTCATTTATTGTTCATGGGGAGTATCTAGCATAACAGTGTTATCCACAAGAATCCCAAAGAAGTAGTGCCTAGATATGAGAGTACTGTATTTAGAAGAATTTGGTCAACATATAGCCATTATTCTTCCTCTAATAGAAACATCCCAATAGACCTCTTTTTCCTTTTTTAAATGTCTGATGTTGAGTTATCAAATTGCTTGAATCCAGTGAGTGGGACTGGAAGAACCAAAATAAGCTCTCTGAGTAATTTAGCTGGTACTATTAACACATGTTATAGTAAGAATCCCTAGGTAACAGATGGCATACTCAGGAGAAGTGATTGAAGGGTACATAATGAAAGGGCCATTTACAAAGGTGTGGACAGGATTACCAGAAAACAAAAAGTGAGGTGCAGCACCTAGAGCAAATCAGAAAGCCACTATCATCCTTAGGCCTATGGGGTAAAGGAAATGTATTTCATGAGCCCAGTGAGACTTATTGCTATAGGAGAGAGCCACTTACCTGATAGCCACCTATGGTACCTTCAAAGAAGAGCATAATCACTGCCAACCTACAACCCAGCAGGGATGGAGCTAGGAAAATTAGAAAATATTTTGAATTAAATGAAAAAACACTTACTAAAATTTCTAACATTAACTGCTTACATTAGAAGAGAAGAAAGAGCTCAATTCAATAATTTACATTTCTGTTTAAAGAAACTAGAAAAAAACCTCAACAAATTAAAAATAAAGCAAACAATTTAAGGAAACAATAAAGAGTAAAAATAAACAGAATGAAACAGAAGAGTAGAAAAAATACATAAAATGAAAAATTAGTTCTTTGAAAAGATCGGTATAATTAATAAACCCTCTAGCCAGATTTAATCAAGGATAAAAGAGAGAAGACACAATTTACCAATATCAGGAATTAAAGAGGTGTCATCACTACAGATTCTACAGTCATTAAAAGGATAGGATATTAAGAGAACATTAAGAAGATTTTTATGCCAATAAACATAGACAAAATGGACAAATTCTTGAAAGACACAAACTGTTAAAGCTCTCAAAAGAAGAAAAGTATAACTCCAATATCTCTATATCTATCATAGTAATTTTAATCTTTGGTTAAAAAACCTCTCTCTCACACACAGACAGACATGCATGCATGCACATACGCCACTTCTTAATAAGAAAACTCCAGGACCAAATTGCTTTACTGTTGAATTTTCCCAAACATTAAGGAAGGAATAATACCAATTCTATACTAACTGTTCCAGAAAATGGAAGAGAATTGAATACTTCAAAACTTGTTTTAAGAAGCCAGCATTAAACTGATACCAAAACCTGACAGAGACAAAAAAGAAAATTACAATTCAATATTACACACAAACATGAGGCAGAAATTTTAAGAAGTAAAATCATACATAAAGTAATACATAAAAAGGATGACATATAAGAAAATCACGTTCATCTTAGGAATGCAAAGTTGGTTCAAATTTCAAAAAGCAATCAGTGTAGTTCATAATATCAACAGTCTATAAAAAGAAAAACCACATCATCATATCAATAGATGCAGAAAAATCATTTGAAAATATTTGGTATCCATTCATGATAAAAACTGTAAATTAGGAATAGAAGAAAATTTCTGTAACCTGATATGTGATATCTGTGACAAGCCAATTATTAACATCATATTTAATCATGAAAATGAATGTTTTCTCCCTGAGATTAAGAAAAAGGCAGTGATGCCTGCTTTCTCCACTTATTTTAACATTTTACTGGATGTAACTAGCTAATGCAGTAAGGTATAAGAAACAAATAAAAGTCATATAGATTGGAAGAAAGAAGTGAAATTCTTCATTCTCAGATGACTTAATCATTCATGTAGAAAATCCGAAAGAATCTCCACAAACCCTTACTGGAACTAATAGTGAATCCAGTAGGGTGGCAGGGTTCAATGTAAAGATACAAAAATCAATTGTATTTTTATAGACAGGAAATGAACATTTTGAAATTATAATTTAAAAACAATACCATCTAATGGCATCAGAAATACATAAGTTTAATAAAATATGCACAAAATTTTGTATGCCAAAGATTACAAAATATTGCTGAGAAAAATTTAAGCATATCCAATTAAATAGAATGATATGTCATGATCATGAGTTGGAAGACTCAATATAATTAATATTTCTCCCAAAACTTATCTATAGATTCAAAGGAAAAATAATCCAAATCCCAGTGATCTTTCCTTTTGTAGAAATTGACAAATGCAATCTAAAATTGATATGGAAATGTAAAGGACCTAGAATAACCAAAACAATTTTGAATAATAGTGTTAGAAGATTCACAGTACCTGATTTCAGGACTTATTATAAAGCTACAGTAATCACAACAGTGTGGTATTGATCTGGATAGACATAGTCAGTGGAATCCAGGAATAAACCCCCACACGTATATGGTCAATTGATTTTCAGAAATGGTAACTCAATGGTGAAAGGATAGTCTTTTCAACAAGTGGTGCTCAAACTACTTAGTACTGATACGCTTAAAATGAACTTTGACCTTTATCTCACACTATTTACAAAATTTAACTCAGTATGAATCATAGACCTAAATGTAAGAGCTGAAACTGTAAAACACTTAGATATTCATATGGCTTGTAAATAGGAAAATGCCAGAAAAGAAGAGCAAGAAGTAAGATTGGTCCTCAGGAGAAAAGTGTATGCAGTGTGGTGGGATGTCTGTCATGAAATTCAAGAGATGTATTTCATGAAAGAATGGGTAATCTATGTCAAATGCTGCTAACAGGTGGAATAATAAGGGAAAACAAATTAACCATTGGGTTTGGCAAGATGCAGGTCATTACTGATGTTGATAAAAGCCATTTCAGTTTGGGTGGGGGGACTCTGATTGGAGTGTATCACATAGAAAATGGGAGATGAGTCAGCAAATATAGAAACTTTACTAAGGAATTTAATTTAAAATAAAGCAGAAAAACAGAGCAAAACGAACATGGGGAGATAAAGAGATGGTATTTTGAAGATAGGAGATATTATAACGTTTGTGAGGTTATGGAAATTATCAAGAATAAAGGGAAAAGTTGATGATGGCTGAAGGGAAGGGGAATGATTACAGGAGTACAGGCATTGAAAAGATGAGAGGGGATGACTTCACTACACAGATGATGGATCAGCCTCTGAGAGGATCAAGGACAGTTTTTCATTGTAATAGGAAGAGTGAAAGGTATGAAGATAAAGATGACTGATGCTGGGGAACTGCATGGTGGGAAGTTGAGATAGTTCTTGTTTTATTTCATCTGTTTTCCCTATGACATTAACTGGAAGAGAGAAGAAAGAGTGGATTGTTAGAGATTTGAGGAGAGAAACTGTGTGATATGGCCTTAAATAAAACCAAGGATCATTTTGCCTCATTATGGTAACTGCTCTTAAGCCTAGAATTGGATTCAGCATTTTAGTAAAATCTGACCAATATTAAATTCAGCTTTAATTATCTTATTATACAATTTACACCATTGAGAATACACTGAGATAGCTAAACTCAATTATGACTTTTAGTCCTGTGCTATTGAAAATATTGGATTATCTTTATGAAGTATCTATTGCAGGTGTTTATACAACCCACCTCCAGCTGACTTTCTGCTGACCCACTGTATTTTACTGCACTAATTTTGTGCAACAGGTAATGAACTCCTAAACTCCCAAGTGCTACTCCCTGGCGCAGACATCATTATTTAAACAATTACTTTCAGTAGCAACAGGGAGTTTTAGTTAGTTGAGAAGGAGCAGCTTTCCTATATAGGAAAAGAAAATTGTAGACAACTGTTCAGGGCATTAGGTCATTAACAATGTAATATCTCATATAGAACCTTGAATAAACCTGGGCAAAAGAAAAAATTCATTATTGATCCTCATTCATTTTTCTGTATCTTTAACATCTTACCATCCTGCCATGTGCTCTTACTCTGAATTCTTCTACCTCTAGAAGCTTACTCCAACAATTACCACTCTTTTTTTTACCTTAAACCTCTCCTGCTCCCCTGTCTTCTTTCCCTAAGCTGATTGTGATAGGGATCTTCTAACATGACTCCCAATAATATCTGCCACTTGATATTCATGCTTTTGTATAATCTTCTCTCCTTAAGTGTGGGCTACACCCAATGACTTGCTTGTAATAAATAGAATAAAGCAAAAAGTAATGAGATATCACATCCATGATTAGGTTATAAAAGACTGAGTTACATTTTACTAGTACTCTCTCTCACTAGCACTTTCTCCCTCTTGCCTTCATGATTTGTTTACTTTGATGAAGTAAACCGCCATGTTCGAGAGGCCCACATAGTGAAAACTGGAAGCAAACTCTGGCCCTCAGCCCCAAAACCCATGAGGAACTGTATTCTACCAACAACCATCTGAGTGAGTTTGGGAAGTAGATTATTCTGCAGTTGAGCCATTGAGCCCTGGAATGACTAGGCCTGGGCATGGATATAGTAAGGAATTTAACCTTGTCCAAAAAGGGGTCTGGCCTTTGCCCTTGGCTTCTGAAAGGTCATCTCTAAGCCATTGGAATGTTGTGTCTGAAAGAGTCTTCTTTCCATGAGGCCTAGGGTCATACTGGACAGTCTAACAATATGATTTGGACTTGGGGCTGGCCATGCCTGAAAGACCAACAATGTAACGTAAGGTGAGCCTTTGGGTCACATATTATCAGTCATTCTGAGGACTGAGATCAACCATGTGGGTAATTACTCCCTCATGCCTGCATAATGCGGCCCCACTAAAAACTCTGAATACTCAGGATCAGGCAAGTTTCCTTGGTTGGCAGTATTCTGTGTGTATTGCCACACATCGATGCTTGGAAAGTAATACATACTGACTCTGCTAGGAAGAGACACTAGAAGCTCCACCAAACAGAATTTTGGTTCCTATTCAGACTCTGCCCTACGTGCTTCTTCTCCTGGCTAATTTGAATCTGTATCCTTTTCCGGTAATAAACTATAATTGTGAATTATAAAAGCTTTCAATGAATTCTATGAATTTTTCCAGCAAAGTATCAAAATTGAGGGTGCTTTTGAAAACCACTTGAACCTCAATTGGTGTCAAAAGTGAGGGCAGCCTTGTGTGGGCTGACCAGCTCCTAAACTTGCAGTTGGCTAAAATCTTATAGCAGCAATGCTGCCAGGTAACCACCCATTGTGGCTGACACCTTGATTACAGCCTGTAAAAGGCCCTGAAACAGAGGACCCAGCTAAGCCACTTCCAGATTCCTGGATGAGATAATAAATTTTGTTGAAATAATAAAATTTTGTTAACTTGAGAAACAATAAGATAATAAATTTTGTTGTTTCACACCACTAAATTTTGGTGTAACTTATTACATAACAATAGATAACTAATATAGTCACTAACATACTAAAAAAAAAAAACTAAAATAGGGCTTCTGGTCAAGATGG
Organism: Cynocephalus volans; assembly: GCF_027409185.1. Classification (NCBI taxonomy): domain Eukaryota; kingdom Metazoa; phylum Chordata; class Mammalia; order Dermoptera; family Cynocephalidae; genus Cynocephalus; species Cynocephalus volans. The sequence goes on from NC_084464.1 coordinate 100,437,058, forward strand.
TGGAATAGACAGCCCCCAGCATCACTCTCTTCCACAAATCAACCAATTTACAACTATAAAAAAGCAACAATAGCCAAGCTGGGGCTGCTAGAGCTCAGGGGAAGAGGAGGAGAGACCTACAGAGTGCATTAAGGTGGGAGAAGCCATTATGAAAGAAAGAAAAAACTACTCCAACTATTTCATGCCGTGGCCACTTTAAGGCTGGAGCTGCTGAACACATGGAGCAGGAGCTGGCCAAAGCTGCAGCTGTGACCTTTTGAAGTTGCTTGGAGGTGGCAGGGGAGAAGAGGGCCTTGGTGACCCCCAGGCCAGCAAGACCACTATTAGGGTTCCCATGGACCCATGCAGGAGCATGGAGCTAGAACAACTGAAAAAAACTGAGCCACTCAGAGGCCGGTGAGTCATCGCAAGGGAACAGCACACAGACTGTCCCATGGAAGTGTTTGCAGCATGGGCAATGGGGGAGATGGGCCCACTGGGGCAACACTGGGGCACAGCAAAGACAGCTGACCAGCACCCCAATCAGCAAAGGACCACTCAGAGGAGACTGGTCAGGAACATAGAATTGCATGGGGTGCAGTTTAATGAAAAGACTCAGGCCCAGATCAGAGTTTCTACACAATCCAGGTGCACTGGGTCTCTGGAGAGCTGGAAGTACCTATAAAGTCAACCATTAACACCTGAGTTGCATGAAAGCCTTCCCTAGGGAATCAGCAGCAAAGCAGCAATTTAGCTAAACCACACAGCTCAAGTACTGGTCCCGATAGGAAGGTTTCCCATTTTAGAAGTAAGCAAAGGATAAAAAATTAGTTTTGTCCCCCCAATCAGGCACAATGCCAGCATGTCTGTTGCTTTGTGTTGCTTTGTCCCCCATGGATTTGTCACCCCTGTTCCCCTGGGTGACAGAGATGCAAAGGATTACTCAAAGCCCATCTCTTCCAAGCAGTGAGAGACCCCGAAGTGGTTAATTTCCTGTCAGAATCCTCAAGCGAGAGGCATCGCTTCCTTGGGAAATTAACGCCAAATTGGGGTTCTCTTCCTGCATTTATTTTCCAGACCAGGAAGTTACAGGAAGAGAACATAGGTGGGATTATAGTTTAACAATATAGGCTGGTAACTTTCAGTGAAACAAGCCAGATGACATTCCAGTAGACAATTAAGTGATCTTACAGCAATTTCTCAGTATCTTTACATAACAATCAGTAATTAGTTTGTCCTTGAGCCAGCAACCTTGCTATGCCACAAATCTTTATCTTACACCAGAGACTTTATAGCCTGAGGAAAATTTCCAGTCCTCCCCAAGGTCAATATTTGAAACTGCAAGGCTTTGGAAAACCAGGCCGTGTGAAGTACATATGCTTTACAGTATATTCCACAAATGTTGGGGCCTGCTCAAAGATGTGAGGCATGGATCCGGAAACCAGATCCCCCCCCTCCCACAATCAGGCACACCACCAGCACCAAGGAGCATGCCAAAAACTTCACATCCATGGGTGGCCCAAAACAGCCAGCCCAATAACCATGGCTGCCGTGAAAGCAGCTAGATGCCACAACCACCATGCAGATGGTCTGCCAGCCACTGGAGTGCATTGACATGGAGGGTCACCAGCAGAGACCAAAGAAAAGAAGAGGATGTCTCTCTCCACAAAGCCCACTCCAGAGTGACAGAAGAAGCATCCACTCTACCATAATACTGGGTGACCTGAACATACCTCTTAGCATTGGACAGATCATCTAGGCAATAAATCAACAGAGTAACCATTGCTCTTTCAGAAGGAGAGAAGAAATCTAGGATAATTAAAGGGTGGAAGGAGGAGGGGGAGGTGGAGGGGGAGAGATTGGACAAGGGGCATAAGAATAAGTATGATTTGTATCAATATATATATGCTAGTAATATTGATTTGATCAACATATGTCAATGTTGAACCCCAACAATATGTATAATCAATTATGATTCAATAAAAATTTTAAAAAATTAAAAAATTAAAAATTAAAGAAAATAAAGCAAAGCAAAACAAACCTTGCTTGTGAATAGTCAAACCGATTCTGAGTCTAACCAAATGGAGATTGCGGGGGTGCACCTGGGGTCCTCCCGCAGACCCAGAAGGAGAAGGAGCCGACGGGATTACCCCCGGTGTTGGGACTGAGGGATCTCGGGTAAAAGTGAGCCTGCTGCCTGCCAACCCAGCCCCGTGAAAGAGACATTCAGACGCGGCAGGGGTTCTGTCAGGGCAGTTCCACTTTATTGCCGTTACACTGTAATTTATATAAGCAAGCAAGTAGGGGCTTTCCATGAACTAACCAATCAATTAAAGGATCCCGCAGGCGTGCATTTTGTACTAACATGTTGAGCATAGCGATCCCGCAGGGTTCACGAGTGTGGCAATACTGGAGGACCAATAAAAACCTTTTGGAGCTATCTTGGGTTACGCCTCCCCTACTTCTCGCAGGCGCCATCTTCATCCTCCACCCATAGGCACCATGGGGCTCACAGATAATGTTTGCTCCTAAAAATGGGCCCAACAGGAGATAATTTCTTTCATGTCTCACTATATTTTTTCCTCACCAACCTACTCACAACCACAGTTTCTGTTACTAATTCTATGCAGATTACTCTGCAATTTATGTCTCTATAAATACAGATTTGTAAATACAACTTCTTACTTAATATCTCCTCATGGATGTCTCAAGAAAAACCTCAAATTCTATGTCTAGTAATGAATACATCATTCTTTCTTCCTAGCCATATTCTCTCTTCCAAGCTGGATTCTATCTTCATGAATATTACCACATTCTTCCGTGATAGAAAGCCTGAAGCCTTAATACTAATTTACTGACAGTTTTATCTCCCTCATCCCCATATTTATTTCCTCACCACGTGTTTTCAGTTTTACTTAAATTCCTCAGAACCCAGCCACTTATCTCCATGTCCATCACTACCATTCAAACCAAAGCTATGAAGAGCTATGAAAATGTCTCACCTAGAACTAAATATAAACTTCTTGTCAACCTGTGTTTACTCTGCATGTGACCCCAACACATATCTTCTTCTCACTTAACCCAAAGTGATTTTTTTCCAAAATGCTAGCATGATAACATCAACCACTCTCCTATTTTTAAAATCACTGCTCTTAATATTCAGACAAAACTTAATAAGTCCTATAAGACACTGAATATTCTAACTGCTACTACATCTACCTAGCTTTACATAGAACAAAAATCATTCTTATTGTTGTACTCTAGCTATACTGGTCTCCTTTAAGTTCCTCCTACCTTCCTGTGGGGACTTTGTACATGCTCTTCTCTCTGCCTACATTATGCTTCTTTCCTCCTTTTAGCACTACTGCATTTCCTTAAGATCTCTACATACATCATCTCCTCAAGGAAGCCTTCCATGACCTTCTTAATAATGCTAAGTCCCTCTATTATAGGTACCCACATAGCTCAGGTGCAACTTCCTATTAACATATACAATTATTTGATAATATTTGTATACTGCACTACACTGGAAGCTTCAAGAGGAGAGGACTTTATAGGTACTTCTGGCTCTCCAGAGACCTGGTGCACTTGGGTTCTGTAGAAACTCTGATCTGGGCCTGAGTCTTTTCATCAAACTGCACCCCATGCAATTCTACGTTCCTGACAAGTCTCCTCTGAGTGGTCCTTTGCTGATTGGGGTGCTGGACAGCTGTCCTTGCTGCACCCCAGTGTTCCCTTGGTGGGCCCATTTCCCCCACTGCCTGTGCTGCAAACACTTGCATGGGACGGGCTGTGCGCTGTTCCCTTGCGATGACTCACCAGCCTCTGAGTGGCTCCTTTATTTCGGTTGTTTTGGCTCCTCTCTCATTTTTGGGTCCACAGGAACCCTATTAGTGGTCTTGCTGGCCTGGGGGCCGGGGATGGCATAGCAGAGTGGTCGATATTATCACAACTACCACACAGATGGTCTGCCAGCCACTAGAGTGCATTGACACAAGGAGGGTCACCAGCAGAGACCAAAGAAAAGAAGAGGTTGTCTCTCTCCACAAAGCCCACTCCAGAGTGACAGAAGAAGCATCTGCTCTACGATAATATTGGTTTAACATTATACCTTAAGATGATAGCAACTGTATTTTGAGGATACTCAATAAATATTTCTTGAATGAATGGGTGATCATATTGTTGAATTGGATTTTAGGTGTGGTAGAAAGACCTGGGGTGATTTTACAGACAAATCTGATTTCAAAGCCTGTCTTTATTTATTCTGCTACTGTAAGCAAGCCACTTTACCTCTCTTGGGATCTTCTTTTTTAATTTGTACCTGTTAGGCTTGTTGCCATGATTACTTAGAAACGTAAGCAAAGCCTCTAACATAGTGCGGTTTGAGCTGTCCAGCCTCCTTTTCATGTCTACCTGGGTCCTAAGGTCTAGTGTAAGAACAGAAGGTAGAGTTGAAGCCTGTGGTTATGTGGAGGTTGTAAACCCTCTATAAAGACATGCAAATACATTAGTAAAAACCATATACAGGTCAAGAAAAACACATCACTAGGCCAAATTGTCCTTCTGGCTGCCAGTTTGCAACCCCTGAATTCTAGTCTATATCAAAAAATCTAGCATAGTTGGTTAGTCGGCAGCAATGCTGCTACAAGATTTTAACCAACTGTGCAAATGAGGATGGATTGGTAAATGCTTATGTTAAATAGGTAATACTGTTCTGTACTGTTCGCCTTCTGCTTCTTAACACATCTTATAGAAAGGTTCTATATAGATTTAGAAAGGGTACTGGAACAGGATACCTTAATTGAAAATCCCTCCAAAACAACAGGAAATGAAGAAGAGGTGGTTCTCTAAAGCAAAAGGAGAGTGCTATTTCCAAAGAAAGGAGGATGAGATGCTGTACAGGCAAAGCCTACACTCCTGTGCCCTCCTCTGCTTGGCGAGATTTGTTTATTTTCCTATACACCAATTAATATCACTTCCTCTTTGTTCTTACTTCCTATCATAATACTTCCATGTCCAGAAACAATAAATTATTCTTTTATATTTTTGTGTGTCATTACCTTTAACATGCCACAGCAAAAAGAGATGGAAAGTATATCTTCATGCCTCTTAGAAGCAGCTTGCTCCAGGGAGCAAGATTCTGCCCCACAGATAAGATGGTGCACTACTCTCTGCTCTGCTTCTAGCAACAAATTCTTGTATCTTTTCTTCAGTTACTTGGTTCTCCCTTCTCCTTCCCCTTTCCTATGTTTCAGATCCTTAGCTTTATTTCTGACTAAGACTTTGGTAATGTCTTCCTTAGCTCAAGATACCTTCTGTGACCTGCCTTGTAAACTCCTTAACCTGGCATTTTCCAACACTCCACTTCTCTGATTAAGGACTATACTGAAGGCCCTCATGATGCTGTACAGCTCTTTCCTAAACATCCCTGGGTTAGATTTTCATGTCATACAAGTAAGACACATAACATTTTTACACGTATACAAAGAATAATCATGCCTATGTCTCCTCACTAGACTGTAAGCTTGAGATTTATTCATTATTATATCCTCAGGATATAGGATAGTATCTGAATATAGTAGGTCCTTAAAAATCCTTTTAATTAAATGAATAGAATATTTCATCTGGTGTTAATCAATAATCATATCTTTGTTTTGGATATCTTTTTGAAATATGTTCTAGTGGCACTCTCTTAGCCTTGGAGTTTCAGCTGAAGCACTGACCTGAGAAAAATAGCTAATACCCAACATCCTAACTGAGGTGCTAAACCACTATTGAAAAAGAGGTAGCCAGAATAAGCTTGATGAGCTAATGCTGATAAAAGCAAATTTTGGCCACTTGCTTTGCAATAGTGGTTTAACAACTAAATTAGAATATTGGGTACACAACAACAATTATATTTACATATATAATGTATATATACTAGTTGTAATGAGTACATTACAACTATTGTATTTATATATAATGTATATATAACAGTTGTAATTTACATATCATAGTTGTAATGTGCTCAATATTCTAATCATATATATATAATGATTCACTAGGAGGTTAGAGTTTCAAGAGTGAGGGTTTCTTTAGAGACTAAGTGTGGAAGGCTTCAGTGTTGCCCCTCTCCTTCTCTAAGTCAAAAAGGGGAACTTCAGAGAACCGCTTAGGCTGACTTGTATCCTCTGGCATTTGGGGGACATAGGAATTGGTCCCTGTCTCAATGCTGACAAATCTAAAGACAAAAAGTTGGTTGTGGTGGCAGGGCAAGGGTGTGAGTCCTGAGGGAGGGAGCCAGACCTGAGGTGTCTTGGGAAAAAGCTTTCCAAGAGGACTGCTTGGAGGGGTCAGGTGACACCAACAGAAAGAGGCTGGAGGGAACCACTGGAATCTAGGTACTGTGAGCAGTCATTTGCAGCTGGCAGGGGAGACACAAATTGGATCAAATCTTTTCCTTGCTTAAAATCCTGCAGTGGCCTCCTATTGTACTTAGGTGAAATCTAAACCTTCACCTTTATGATTTGACCATTTCCTATGTCTATAGTCTTATCCTACCCCCAAAGTATCAGCCACACCAGACTTCTTTTGGTTCTTTTTATACACTATATTTTTTCCTACCCCAAAATGTTTGCACAAGCTGTGCATTATGCCAGGACTGTTTTTTTTCTCTCTCTCTCTTTTTTTTTTTTTTCTAGACCTTACTCCTTTTCATTCTTATTATCCAGCAGGCTAAACTTCCTTTCCTTCATAGAGGCTTTCATTGATCTTTCATTTTTTCATTGATTTAACATAGATTTCTGTAATAATTTGAGTTGGGCAAAGCCGCAAGTAACATAAGACTCAGCATAACTGTAGCTTAACAAAAAAAAAGTTTATTTTCCTCTCACATGAGAGCCATGTAATCACTCTAAATCTGGTGGTGCTGCGTGGTATTAGGACACATGGATCCTTATATCTTGTAATGGCCTCTATTTTAAGTTTACCTCATGGCCCATGAAGGCTGCTCCTGCTGCAACTAACACATGTATATTCCAGCTGGCAGGAAGGACAAAAAGGGAGAAGGTCAAGGGCAATCCTAGAAGTTCTTCATAATGTATGTACTTATATGCCGCTGGCCTTAACTTAGTCATAAACTCACTGCTAGCCACAAGTTAGGCAAGCCAAGAAAGACAATCTTTTTTCTGGGTGGTCACATGCCTAACTGAAATTAGGGGGCAGGTTAGAATGGATACAAAGGACAACTGGCAGTTGTTCCCACAGAGAGCCATCAGTTCTGTTTTCTTACAGCACTAAGTTATAGTGGCTAAAACTTTTCTCCCATATAGAAGCCTTTGATCACTCAATGTAAAGTAAATTTCTATAGTACTTTGAGTTGGGTTCAGCTGCAAGTGATAGAAAATTCAGCATAAAAATAGCTTAACAGGAAAACAGTTCCATTCCATTTTACATGTGAGTCACATAATTATTCTAGGATTTGCATGGTGCTCTATGATATCCAGAAAGGGAATGAGTTAAATTATATCACTTATATCAGCCAGCAAACTATAGCCTGTGGGCCAAATCTGGCCTGCCACCTGTTTTGGTGGATTTTTGGTTTTTTTTTTTTTTTTTTTTTAAATTGTAAAAAGCATAAAGACTTAAGAAGCACCAAGTATAATTAAACTGTAATTCAGGGTTAGATACAATTTAACAATAATTCAACTCCAAAATAAAAGTTATTATTGTGGAGACTATGAAAGTTTCTAATGCTTGATTTTAATACATTGCAATAATTTTCTAAAAGAACCCTGAGGAACCAATATTTACAGTAGATGGAGTACTTCTGAAAAATCTGGCATCAGGTATATTTATAGGTGTTTGTGTGTGTGTGTGTGTGTGTGTGTGTGTGTGTGTGTATGTGTTTGTGTATTTACAGAACCTAAGATTATATGAACTAGGAAACAGGCTGAATATCTTAACAGCAGAACTAGAGTGCACAGTTTAAGATTTGAATTTGTAGATGCTTTTCAAAGAATAGAGATCGTTTGGAAAAGAAGCAGACATCTTGTTTTCAAACTCTGAAGTTTTTCTCAGAACTGAAGTCAAAATTGTAACTGCTACAGAGGCAAAAAAAGAGAAGGTTTTCTTGTTTTAATTGTTCATTTCCACTTGAAAGTGCAGGTCCCTGAGATAGGAACCACTGCAATAAGAAGGGAGTGAATAGGTTCTTCTGAAGGAAGATTGTTGTTTTAATTATGCCTACTGCTTGGTCATCAGGTGTAAACTTTGCATTTCCCAACATAATGCTTGGCAGCACCAAGATATTTCAGGAATGGTTCATCATAAACCCCACATTCTTATTTTTCATGAAATTACCTTGTCTCCCACGAATTTCCTTCTCTTTCCTTTCTCAGACTTCTACTCTTTTTTCTTTCTTCAAGTTGTGCTTTGCTTCAGTTGCCACATCAATGTCTTTGATTTTTAAGTTGAAAGTGACATCCTTCCAAAGGCAGTGGAAACCATACTCATTCTGATCTTCCTACTTCCTCACTTTCTTTTTGATTATAGGCAACTTCTTGGTATCTACAAAGACCATATCTTCCCCTGTTGCATACTTTGCATATATTACACCATTCCATTCCCCTTCAGTTGAACAAAAAGACTTGTCATTTGGAGAAAAAATCTCAGTGGTAATTCTGTGCTTCTTGCTTCCACAGAAAGGTTTTGTGAAGAAGATGATATTTGCACTATTGCACATTTTGGAACAATTAATAATACACTCACCTTCTAATTCCACCCAGCATACTGTGAGGATAGACCTTCCATAACCATTGGGGAGTGCAAGAATGTAATGTTCATCATGGTCTGGACATGAGACACAGCCCTATGTTGTGCATCCCAATTGATATCTCAAGGAATTTTGATTTGGTCCAGAATTGAATTGTATCTTGTTAAAACACTCAGCATAAAAGGTTGAAATGGGTGAATGGTGGGAAACCTGCTCAGCCATGAATGTTACACTGTTTTTGGAAATCCAGGGAACTGGCACTTCTGAAACTAGCTCTGTGTTCTCTTCAGTATCATTTGGTAATGTCCATCGACACTGAAAGGTCTCATTCAAAATGGGGTTATATGGTGTTTTAGCAACCAATCCTTTCCTTCCTGCATGAAAGGCTGAGAGGTACCATTTCATAACCTGAACCATTCAATCTCTGGGATTCTTTTCATCACTAATGCTCACACACAGGTCCGGATGTGCAAAAAAGTATGCATACATTTCTAAAAGGGATCTTCTTTCAAGAATAACTGTTGGAAGAATGACCTTAGTAAGATCCACTCCAAGTCTAACTTGTGTCAAGAGGTGCATGATAACGCTCTTGTGGTCCTCTATTGACTCTGCCTCTCCATCATCATCTCTATCGTCATGAGCATTGAAAAGGTCGGCATCATTTGTTCCACTGGACATGAAATTTAAGTGATTCAGTGGTATCTGGGTGCTTTAGACTATTTCTTGAGCTGCTTTGTGTCAAGACAAAGGCAGATCCAGAAAAATCTATTAAGCAGTTTGGGGATGAGCCACTTTTGATGGGATTCATCAGCATTATAGAATTCATCTTCACTGCTAGAATAAGAGAACTGTGGGACTGTATTTGGAGATGAATGGACATGGCTTGGAGAAGTTACACTGGTACTATGTGGTAAATGCCCACTGCCTGTACTATTTGTCTTTGGAGTCTGGTGATGTCCCAAGGTAGCTAATACATTCCCAACTGGTAGGGAAGATGGACACTGCCATAACTTACACACCTGAGCAGGTTCTGGCGGTAAGACAGTCTGCGAAAGCATTGTGCTAATCACAGGTTCCAAGGGACCAGGTTGATATATTGCATCTATAGGATTAATGGTACTTATAATTCCATCTATGTGCTTTGACTCTGGTCTTTAGCAATATGCAGTGGCATAAGGCAGTGTTTAATTGAAGCAACCATGTTAGTCATTGTCTCTTTGAGAGTTGCAATTTTCTTTCTCTGTTCATCATCTTTGCAGTTTTGAAACTTGTCATGAAAAACCTTTAATTGTTCTATCAAGATTTGTAGGTATGCATCAGCTTCTGTAAGTTTCTTATCAAAGTCTTGGACACTAGCAACAAATCCTGAATCGAACCCCCACAGGGTGGGGGAAGGAGGCAGGGAGTGTGGAATAATCATGCCCACTGCCTGGCCCTGGGCCAGGGACCCCGCAGACTCAGTTGGGGGCCAGGCCCTCTTCCAGGCCCTTGGGGTCTACTCACTCAGCAAAAGGTCATCAAGAAAGCCATTCATCAAGACCCCATCCCTCTGTACCCTGGGGAGGGAGCTGGGGGCTCTCTCCCAAGCATCCCTTTTTCTACTCCCTCCATAGGATCCTCTGGTCACAGTGCTACAGCAAGAAGTTCAGCCCTGCCATCTGTTTTTGTAAGTTAAAGTTTTATTGGAACACAACCACACCCATCAGTTAAAGTATTATTTATGGCCGTTTTCTCACTACAATGACAAAGTTGAGAGGTTTCAACAAAGAGTGTATAGCCCACAAAGCCTAAACTATGCTATCTGGCCCCTTAAAGAAAAAAAGTTTGCTAACCCCTGATTTATATTAATGGGCCTGTTGAATAATGTCTATTTAAAAGTATTAATTTCTTTGGAACTCTAAGATTTATCTTGTAAAAGTGAGTAGTTATAAGAAAAAGTGTTTTTAATTCGTTCCTACAACATAACTTCCCTGCCCCCCCAGCAATATCTTTTGTAAATTTTTGTTTTCTGTGGGAGGTGAGTGAGATTAAGGCTTTCTAATTTTCTCACTTACATTGTTATCTGGTTCATACTCATAATGTCACCATTCTAAGAATCACAGTGTCAGCAGGAAGGTTCTTTAGTGTTTACCATATGGGACATTCTGCTATGCCACCCAAATTCCCCCTCCAGGTTAAAACACTTATTTCCCCAACTACTGAAGTGCCGCTGTCAGCTCTTAGCTGTCAACCACTTTCAGAATTGCTTTGGGTAAAGAGAGCCTGTTTGCCCAAAGTGGGGCTTCTGTCACTCAATGGCTGTTGGCATGAAGGTATGATTGCCTGGTCCTCTCCCCTCCTCCCCTAACTTGGGATACCTATGAAAGACAATCGCAGTTTCAGAGCTCTCATCAGTTGGCTGAAGGCTTATTAAGAGTGCATTGCAATCCAATATCTCCCTCTGCCTAGTCCCACTTTCCAACCCTTCCTTCCAACACAGGCTGTTGTTCCCAAGAGTACACATTGATAAGTTTCCTGCATATTAATCTCTACCTAAGAGTTTTCCTAGGGAAACCCACAACAAAAATAACCTAACTCAACTTCCTGAGTTTAGGAAATTGAATCTTATGAACTATCTAAAGCACAGAGTTGGGAAGGGGAAGAGGAATTTTGGGCTCCAAAGGACAGTGCCCTTTCTACAACAACATGATAAAGCTTTAATTACAAGAAAGCACTGATCACTGTCTAATCCCTTGAGTGTCTGTGAAAAGCAAAAGCCTAAAGAATCTATGAATTACTATAATCTGCTCTTGATATTTTGATATTATAATGTCAAAAAACTCTGCCAATTAAGTTTCACTAGAATTTGTTCACTGACATGCAGAACGAGAAATAAAGAAAGCCTGCCCATTTACAATAGCTACCAAAAAAATAAAATACTTAGGAATTGAGTTAACCAAAGAGGTGAAAAATCTCTATAATGAGAACTACAAACCACTGCTGAGAGAAATTAAAGAGGATACAAGAAGATGGAAAGATATCCCATGCTCTTGGATTGGAAGAATCAACATAGTGAAAATGTCCATACTACCCAAAGTGATATACAAATTCAATGCAATCCCCATCAAAATTCCAAAGACATTTTTCTCAGAAATGGAAAAAACTATCCAGTCATTTATATGGAACAATAAAAGACCACACATAGCCAAAGCAATGCTGAGCAAAAAAAATAAAGCTGGAGGCATAACACTACCTGACTTTAAGCTATACTACAAAGCTATAATAACCAAAACAGTATGGTACTGGCATAAAAACAGACACACTGACCAATGGAATAGAATAGAGAATCCAGAAATCAACCCACACACTTACTGCCATCTGATCTTTGACAAAGGCACCAAGCCTATTCACTGGGGAAGGGACTGCCTCTTCAGCAAATGGTGCTGGCATAACTGGATATCCATATGCAGGAGAATGAAACTAGATCCATACCTCTCACCGTATACTAAAATCAACTCAAAATGGATTAAGGATTTAAATATACACCCTGAAACAATAAAACTTCTTAAAGAAAACATAGGAGAAACACTTCAGGAAATAGGACTGGGCACAGACTTCATGAACACGACCCCAAAAGCATGGGCAACCAAAGGAAAAATAAACAAATGGGATTATATCAAACTAAAAAGCTTCTGCACAGCAAAAGAAACAATTAACAGAGTTAAAAGACAACCAACAGAGTGGGAGAAAATATTTGCAAAATATACATCTGACAAAGGATTAATATCCAGAATATACAAGGAACTCAAACAACTTTACAAGAAGAAAACAAGCAACCCTATTAAAAAATGGGCAAAAGAGCTTAGTAGGCATTTCTCTAAGGAAGATATCCAAATGGCCAACAGACATATGAAAAAATGCTCAACATCACTCAGCATCCGGGAAATGCAAATCAAAACCACACTGAGATACCACCTAACCCCAGTTAGGATGGCTAAAATCCAAAAGACTCTGAACGATAAATGCTGGCGAGGTTGTGGAGAAAAAGGAACTCTCATACATTGTTGGTGGGACTGCAAAATGGTGCAGCCTCTATGGAAAATGGTATGGAGATTCCTCAAACAACTGCAGATAGATCTACCATACGACCCAGCTATCCCACTGTTGGGAATATACCCAGAGGAATGGAAATCATCAAGTCGAAGGTATACCTGTTCCCCAATGTTCATCGCAGCACTCTTTACAATAGCCAAGAGTTGGAACCAGCCCAAATGTCCATCATCAGATGAGTGGATACGGAAAATGTGGTACATCTACACAATGGAATACTACTCAGCTATAAAAACGAATGAAATACTGCCATTTGCAACAACATGGATGGACCTCGAGAGAATTATATTAAGTGAAACAAGTCAGGCACAGAAAGAGAAATACCACATGTTCTCACTTATTGGTGGGAGCTAAAAATTAATATATAAATTCACACACACACACACACACACACACACACACAAAACCGGGGGGGGGGGGGGAAGAAGATATAACAACCACAATTACTTGAAGTTGATACGACAAGCAAACAGAAAGGACATTGTTGGGGGGGATGGGGGGAGGGAGAAGGGAGGGAGGTTTTGGTGATGGAGAGCAATAATCAGCCACAATGTATATCGAGAAAATAAAATTAAAAAAAAAAAAAAAGAATTTGTTCACTGGATTATGATGGATGGTGTGGAGTGGAGATCACTATTAAAGGAGAGTTCACAGATCTACATAATGGAGATTGATTCTCATATTCTGCATTTTCTAAGCTATATGAGTTTGGCCAAATTCCTTAAACCCTCTGAGTGTCAAATTTATTTTTTGAGAGGCAAAGGTTAATACTACTTATTAGAGGAATAGGGGACCTTCTCTTTCCATTACTCTAGTTTATCTGAGAGTAACATCCATTCTATTTTGTTTTGATGTATTCCAAAAGGCATTTCTGAGATTCTAAGATATTTCTTTCACTATAATAGTTAAAGAAGAATAAAAATCATGGTTTCTGCCCTCAGGAAATCTCTAATTCTGTAAGACAGACAAAACTTGAAACATAAAAAATTAGAGAAATATATAAGGCAGAAATGAAGCTCAAATGGTACGGAATGGACAGTATGTTAGGAAATGAGCGTGGAAATAGGTTTAATATGGGCAAAACTTCAATGGTATCACTTTATAATTTTCCCCTAAAAGATCTGTAAGTCAAAGGAAGATGAAGTACCATTTTTCAAATTAAAAGGATGGAAGGAACTTTCCCCTTTCATTCTCTACAATTGAAAGGGTAAGAAAAGTATTAAGTGAAACATTTTTTTAAAGTTTTTATTTAAAATTTTTATATGTAAATTTTACCCTTTTTGGTGTTTAGTTTTATGAGTTTTGAAAAATTTATGGAGTTGTGTAATCACCATAACAATTAATATACAATATGGTTCCATCACTCCCCGCAAAATTTTCTCTTGCAAACACTTTGTAATCAAACCCTCTCCTTTCCTCCCCCAAGCTCTGGCAACCATTGATCTGTTTTGAGTCCTTGAAATTTTGCTGTTTCCAGAATGTCATATACATAGAATTATGCAGTATGTAGCATTTGATATGGCTTCTTTTACTTGGCGTAATGAATTTGAAATTTATCCATGTATGTATCAATAGTTTGTTCCTTTTTGAGTTGTTTCCACTTTGGGGTATTATAAATACAGCTGCTATGAACATTTGTGTACAAGTTTTTTGTGTGGACATATGCTTTCATTTCTCTTGAGTAAAAATGGAATGGGAATGGAATTGCTGGGTCCTAAGATAAATTTATGTTTAACATTTTAAGAAACTGTAAAACTATTTTCCAAAATGGCTGCACTATTTTATATTTACACCATCAGTATATAAAGGTTTAAGTTTCTCCATATTCTTGTCCACACTTTTATTTTTGATGATGGCATTCTTATGGATGTGAAGTAGCTTTAATTTACATTTCTCTAATGACTACTGATGTTGGACATATTTTAATGTGCTTATTGCCCATTCAGATGTGTTTTTGATGAAATGTCTTATCAGATGGATGACTTGTAATTATTTTCTCCTAGTGTGTGGCTTGTCTCTATTGTTTTTCACTTTTCAATTTCATTAATTTCTGCTCTTCTTTATTATTTATTTCCTTCTGTTTGTTTTGGTTTTAATTTGCTCCTCTTTTTCTAGTTTCCTGAGGTAGAAGCTAAGATTTTGGCTTTGAGGATCTTTCTTCTTTTCTAATAAAAGCAATTAATGCTATTAGTTACTCCTTAAGAAATTACTTAGTTGCATTGTACAAATTTTGATATGTTATATTTTCATATTTACTTAATTAAAAATACTTTCTTATTTCTCTTGAGACTTTTCTAAAATTTTATTTATTGATTATACATATTTTTGGGGTTGAACATTGAGATATGTTGATTAAATCAATATTACTAGCATATATATTATTACAAATCATAATTATTCTTTATACTCCTTGTCCAATCTCTCCCCATCCCCCTCTTGCTCCCCCTCCCCCCTCTAATAGCCCTAGATTTCTTCTCTCCTTCTGAAAGAATAAAGGTTACTCTGTTAATTTGTCACCTAGATGATCTGTCCAATGCTGAGAGATGTGATCAGGTCCCCCAATATTATCATAGAGTAGATGCTTCTTCTGTCACTCTGAAATGAGCTTTGTGAAAAGGGACATCCTCTTCTTTTCTTTGTCTCTGCTGGTGACTCTTGTGTGAATGCACTCCAGTGGTTGGCGGACCATCTGCGCAGTGGTTGGGGCGTCTAGCCGCTTTTGCAGCAGCCATGGTTATTGTGGTGGCTGTGGAGGGCCACCCACATGGAGATGATGTTTTTGGTATGCTCCTTGGCACTGGCGGTATGCCTGGTTGTGGGGTGTGTTTGGTCCCCTTCTCCATGCCTCTGCCCCCTGGGCAGGCCCCAAGGCACTGGCGCCATGTGCCTGGTTGTGGGAGGGGTGGCCGGTCCCCTTCTCCATGCGTCAGGTCACTGGACAAGACCCAAGAAGCTGGCTTAGTGTGCCTGGTTGAAGGAGAGGGGCCAGGTCCCCTTCTCCATGCCCCAGATCCCTGGGCTGGCCCCGAGGTGCTGGTGCAGTGTGCCTGGTTGAGGGAGGGTGGTCTGGTCCCTTTCTCCATGTCCCAGGTCTCTGGGTGGGCCCCAAGGCACTGGAGCCATGTGTCTGGTTGTGGGACGAGGGTCTGGTCCCCCTCTCCATGCCTTGAGTACCCAGGTGGGGCCCCGAGGTGCTGGCATTTTGTGCCTGGTGTGGGAGTAGGGTCCGGTTCCCAGCCCCATACCTCAGGTCCCCAGGCAGGACCTGAGGCACTGGCTTGGCGTGCCTGGTTGTCAGAGAGAGGTCCGGTCCTCTTCTCCATGTCTCGGGTCCCCAGGTGGGCCCCAAGGTGCTAGTGCGGTGTGCCTGGTTGTGAAAGAGAGGTTCGGTCCCCTTCTCCTTGCCTTGGGTCCCTGGGTGGGCCCTAAGGTGCTGGCATGGTGTGTCTTGTTGTGGGAGGAGGATCCGGTTCCTGGCTCCATGCCTCAGGTCACTGGGTGGGACCCAAGGCGCTGGCTTGGTGTGCCTGGTTGTGGGAGAGAGGCCCAGTCCCCCTCTCCACGTCTTGGGTCTCCAGGCAGGCCCCGAGGTGCTGGCATGGTGTGCCTGGTTGTGGGAAAGAGGTCTGGTCCCCTTCTCCATGCCTTGGATCCCCAGGTGGGCCCCAAGGCACTGGCTTGGTGTACCTGGTTGTGGGAAGGTGGTCTGCTCCCCTGCAAGTCCCTGGGTGGGCCCCGAGGTGCTGGCTTGGTGTGCCTGATTGTGGGAGAGAGGTCCTGGCCCCTTCTCCATGCCCCAGGTCCCTGGGTGGGCCCCGAGGCACTGGCATGGTGTGCCTGGTTGTTGGAGGGTGGTCTGGTCCCCAACTCCATCCCCTGGGTCCCCGGGCAGGACCTGAAGTGCTGGCTTGGTGTGCCTTGTTGTCGGAGTGGGGTCCAGTCCCCTTCTCCATGCCTCAGTGTCCCTGGGCAGACCCTAAGGGACTGGTGCAGTTTGCCTGGAAGTGAGAGTGGGGTCCAGTCCCTGGATCCAAGCCTCCATTTCCCAGGCAGTCCCCAAGGTGCTGGTGGTGTGCCTGGGCTGGAACTAATGGTTTTGTCCTTTGCTTCTAACACGGGGGAACTTGCTTTGGGAACCAGTACTTGAGCAGCGTGCTTGTTTAAATTGCTACTTTGCTGCTGTTTCCCTAGGGAAGACTTTTTGTGCAGCTCAGGGTTTAATGGTTGATCTTATAGGTATTTCTGGCTCTCCAGAGACCCATGGATCTCTGTTCTGTAGAAACTCTGATCTGGGCCTGAGTTTTTTCGTCAAACTGCACCCCATGCAATTCTGCATTACAGACCAGTCTCCTCTGAGTGGTCCTGTGCTGATTGGGGGCAGATCGGCTGACCTTGCTGTGTCCCAGTGTTCTCCCAGTGTTCCCATTTCATCCACCGCCCATGCTCCAAACACTTCCCATGGGATGGGCCCTGCACTGTTCCATTGCGATGACTCACCAGCCTCTGAATGGTTCCCTTTTTTCAGTTGTTCTGGCTCCTTGCTTCTTTGTGGGTCCATAAGAAACCTATTAATGGTCTTGCTGTCCTGGGGGCCACCAAGGCCCTCTTCTCTCCTGCCGCCTCCAAGTAACTCCATCTGAAGGGCACAGCTGTGGCTTCTGCTGGCTCCTGCTCCATGCACTCATCAGCTCTAGCCTTAAAGCAGCCGTAGCCTGAAATGCTCAGAGCAGCTTTTTCTTTCTCTCATTGTAGTTTCTCCTGCCTTCATGAACTCCGTAGATCTCTCCTCCTCTTCCCCTGAGCTCCAGCGGCCCCAGCTTGGCTGATGTTACATTTTATAGTTGTAAATTTGGTTGATTTGTGGGAGAGAGTGACACTGGGAACCGTCTATTCCACCATCTTAACTGGAACTCCAATCTCTTGAGACTTCTTTTACACATGGGTCATTTAGTTGTGTTTCTTCATTTCCAAATATTTGGTACTTTTCTAGTTATCTTTCTGTTACTGATTTCTTATTAATTTCATTGTAGTCAGAGAACATACTTTGTATGGTTTTCATTCTTTTATATTTGTTAAGGTCTGTTTTACCACACAAAATATGCCCTATCTTGGTGAATGTTTCATGTACTCTTGAAAATAATGTGTATCCTGCTTTTGTTGCATAGAGTGTGCTATAAAATGTCAATTAGGTCAAGTAGTTGGTAGTGTTGGTCAGGTTTTCTGTATTCTGCTTATAGTCTACTTGTTCTACTGAATACTGAAAGAGTAGTATTGAAATGTCAAAGTATAATTAAAGATGTATCTATTTCTCCTTTCATTTTTATCAGTTTTTGTTTCATGTGTTTTGGTTGTTAGATCTTATCCATTTTTGCTTCATGTGATTTGGTTGTTAGCTCTGTTGTTAGATTGATTTACATTTAAAGGTGGTGTTCTACTGTCTTCTGGTCTCAGTGTTTTCTCATAAGAAATCTTCAGTCATTGTTACCTTAGTTTAATGTGTCAATTTTCTCCTGTGGCTTTTAAGATATTTTTCTTTGACTTTGGCTTCTGGCAGTTTTATAATGCTGGGTGTGGGCATAGTTTCCTTTGATTTATCCTATTTGAGATTCATTGACCTTCTTGATTCTGTAAATTTATGTTTTTCACAAAATTTGGGACATTTTTAGCCATTATTTCTTTAAATATTTTTTCTGCACTAATCTCTTTCTTCCCTTCTCCAGGAAATCTGTTTGGTCTTTTGATACTGTTCTGTAGGTTTATAGGCTCTGTTCATTCCCGCCCCCCCCCCCCCCAGTCCTTTTCTCTCTGTTCTTCAGATTGTATAATTTTCTATTATTGATCTTGAAGTTCACTGACTTTTTTTCCTTTGTCCTCTTCATTCTGTTATCTTATAAACTTGTGCTCATCTTATGAACTTATTTCAGATATTGCATTCTAGGCTTAGCATCAGTTGATTGTACTCTCCGTTGAGATTTGGTCAAATTTTACTGCTCATTATATAAGTTTGTCTAGCAATTTTTGATTATATCCTCTACATTTTCAATTCATGTTGAAAATGTAAGACCCTGTTAAAATCCTCCAAATAATGTTTTGTTTTGTTTTGTTTTGTTTGAGGGTGTTGGATAGGGAGAGGGGTGGTTTTAGGAGGCAATTAGTCCAGTTAGGTTCAAACTACAAGTTTTGTTTCACTTTCTGTGAGTGAATGTCTGTTTAGTTTTCAAAGCATTTGTTATAATCTTTGGGTCTGCCCCTCACATATGCCATTTAGGGGTTAGTTTGAGGCTTAGGCAATGGTTTATATACATGTTGAGTTTTCAAAAGCGTTTGCTATGCTTCTTTAGTTATGTTTCACACATGCACACCTTGGGGGGAGTCTGCGACTTGTGTTGATTTATGAACAGAAGTAGGAGACTTCTTCCAGTTCTGTCCTCACCAGGATTTCCCCATACTCCCTGGCTCCTGGGGACTCTTTTCTGTAGTTCTTCTGTATAGAAACATGGGGTTCTCTTAGGTGAGTTCCTCCTAAACTACCACATAGTTCCATGTGATAAGGTCCCTCTCCAGAAAAAGAGATGGAAGAGAGAGAAAAAGAAAAAATATTACATTCTTTCCCACCACACACACACTGTTTGTACAACAAAGGCATCTTTTCCTACTTCTTCTATTCCAAGATTTGGGGTTTCTCTGAGTTTTAGGTGCTCATTCCACCTCCACTATTCAATGCAGCTCCATGATTAAGGCTGGCTTTGGGAAAGAGTGAGAAGAAAAAAACAGAGAAGACAAAATAGGGATTACCCCAATGCTCTCCAGCATGAATGGGCCCCTTTTCCTGGTCCTCTAGAAAGGAAGATGGATTTCTCTTGGAGATTTTGCTGTGCATGCCCACAATGGAGTTTCCTAATTCAGTCCACCCTTGCATCAAAGCTGGAAGAAGAGGGAAAAACACTAGAAAACTCATCCTCACCATTTTGGTCATCCTTTTAAGTCTGACTTTTCTCTCTAATCTGCCTGGTATTTTTTAAGTTTCAGAATCCTCAAGTATTTTCTTTTTGTATTTGTTCAGAATTTTTAGTTGTGGTGGGAAAGATGAGTTTGGGTGGGTTTACTGCATTTTGGCCAGCACTGGACCATGAGTGAACCTATCAACATAATTTTCACATTGGATAGGAGGATGCAGAGACCAATTAAGGGGACAGTAGATGCTGTCATAGGAAGCAACCTGTTATTTAACTTCTGTGTCTTCATTTATTAAATAGAGATAATGCCACCTTGCTGTTACTTTTTGTCTAGATGTATTTTAAGTTTCAACCTAATGTGTGTGGTATGAGCCCATTTATGTATCACAACAGAAGTTATATGTATAAAATTACACAGATATTACACACTAACTAAGTACTAGTTGAAACTGTGCAAGATGGAAATGAGGGCACACTATTTTTTTTTTTTTTTTTAACCCTGTACATGTTTGTATTGTTTGGATGTTAGAAATGACCAAACCAACCTAAGGAGAAAAGAAGAATCCTCCTGACCCTAAAACATCTAGTCAGTGTCAGACTCCATGGATTTCAGATTATTTACATCAGATTTCTAGCTGGAGTAGAAACCTTTGGAGGGTGTCTGCTTAGATCATCCCAACCTTCCTTAAGAAGGTTCCCTCCTCCACACACACAGTTTCCTGAAGGCCAGGCCCTTGGCATAGATGGTAAAAGACCCTGCCTCCCTGGCCAACTGAAAGATTCTCTCTCCTAAGAATTTATAATGGGGACTGAAAGGAGCTAGCTTATTCTGTCCTGTTCACGTGATCTAAGGTCATTCTGCTTTGGGAGCTGTGGGACAACCACCTTCTACCATGTATAGAAATAAGCAGAAAAAGCAGATAGCTGAGAGAGGAGAAAAAAAGCACAGAAAAGTACAAATGAAAGACTATGTGGTCAGAGATAGGGGAGAAAATTAGACATAATGAGAATGAGAGTGAGAATAAGCAAAAAACAAACTAAGAGAAGAGCTGAAGAATTGAGTTGTTCTTAAAGGCTTTTAAATTTCCTAATTTTAGTACCTTTTGTGGTCTATCAATATTCTTACCCTTTTATTAAAGGATATAGTTATGTATTATTATAATAACTTTCCATTTTCCTTAAACTATCTTAACTAATACATTAGATTTCTGTCCAAAATAGAAAACCAATATTATGAGGAAACTGTGATTTAGATAATTATGATTTACTTATCATTTTGAGAAGAAAGAGATGGTTGAGATTGTACATATATGAACATCTCTAAGAAGTCATAATCCAGTATACTAACACCACAGCCAGACCTTGGGCATAGCATGAAACACATACTATATAGTAAAGTTGGGTAAGGGTGGGAGTATGGGGACTGATTAGGAAAAAACAGCTTCCAAGGAATACTGGAATTAGCAGTCTACTCAGAAAATATTGCATACATTCATTTATCCAACAACTATTTTTTTAATAGCTACTAAATACCAAGTATTGTTGTAAGTGCTGGAGATAGAGCAGTGATAAAATGAGGCCATGCCCACATGGACCTTATCTTCTTGGGTGGGGCAAGCAATACAAATGAATACAAAATAGAGGTGATGAGTGCTATTAAAAAAAATCAAGTAGGGGTTAGAGAATGCCTGGACAGGTATGCTATTTTATACGGGAAAGCTCAGAGAAGCTTCACAAATAAGGTGACATTTAAGCTGAGACCTGACTGAAGTGACGGAGCAAGCCAAGTTGATCTCTGCAGAACATGCGTGGCTGTTTGAGCAAGACTTTCTGTGTGAAGTACAAGATGGAGAGAATGGTAGATGATGAGACAGGAGGGGGCATATCACGAGGAGGGCCAGGTCCTGCTGTCCATAGGACTCTGGCCTTTACTCTGTAGGAAACCATCGGAGGGTTTTGAGCAGAGGAATAAAACAACTCAGGTCTTACCAAATCAATCCAACTGCAGTGGGGAGAACAGATTGTATGGGGCAAGTCTGGAAATGGGGATACCAATTAGTAGGCTCTTGGAATACTCTAGGTGAGAAAATTTGGTAGCTTACACCAAAGAAGAAATCATGAGATATAGTCAAGATGTATTTGAAAGTGGTGCTTACAGGATTTGCTGATGGGACAATTGTGAGTTGTGTGATAGAGGAGTTACATTTTTTGCTTCAGTAACGTTTTGGCTTAAACAGCTGGGTGACTGACTGGTGATACCATTTACTGAGATGAAGAGTCACAATTTGTATGTGGGGTTAGGGGGAAGAAGCAATAGTTCTGTTTTGGGATGCATATCTATAGCTATCAATACGACACATGGAAGATACCAGACATTGTTATAAGACATGCTTTAAATCTATTAGTTCATTTAAGCAACTTTCTGAGATAGATTAATAATATTATGCCTATTTTGCAATTGGGGAAACTGTGGCACTGAGAAGTTATTTATCTCTTGCCCAACTAATATAAGGCAAAGTGAGGATCTGAATCTAGGGAGCCCAGCTCCAGAATCTGCACTCATATCTATTTAAATGGATACATTCATCAGGGTGGAGAGCAGGTCTAGATAGAGATACACAATTAGGAGTTATTAGTTTATTGATGGTATCTAAAACCATGATACTGTTTGAGATCATTTAGAGAGAGAGAATATAGATGAGGAAGAGAATAAGTTCAAGGGCTAAGCCCTGGCGCTATCATCATTTGGAGCTCTGAATGAGAGGAGGCTCCAGTAAAGAAAACAGAATAGGCTAGTCAGTGGAGTAGGAAGAAAACCAAGGGAGTGTGGTGTCTGGGAAGCCAAACGTAGAAAGTGTTTCAAGGAGGAATGGTCAGGTCTGTCAAATCTGCTGATAGCTTGAAAAGAATGAAGACGAAGAACTGACCAATAGATTTGGCATTGTGAGGGTCATTGGTGACTAAGCATTTTCAGAGGAGCAATAGGGACAGAAGCCCAAGGGAGTGGGTGAAGAGGGGATAGGAGGAGGGGAAATGGATATGGCAAGACTGGATAACTTTTGGAGAATTTTTTTAAATTAAGGGGTGCATAAATAACTTAGCTCTCTTTTCTTCTTCCCTAGTTGTTTCCCACTCACTTCTCCAGACTGTGACACCCCTTTATTACCAAACTGGTGACTCCCAGAGAAGTTGCCTCTGGGGCCTTACAAATCTGAGCTGTCAGAAAAACACTTGACCTACAGCCAGTCATACACCTGTTCTCACCTCTGCCCTTTTCTGGCTCACGGGCCTGTTATCTACCCAGCACCTGGCCCTGCTAATCCAGGTGACCCCCTCAAACTCAGCCTCTTGATGGTACTTATAACAGTTTGAAGTTACACATATTTATTTTTATGATTTTTTTTAATGTTTATCTTTTCTACTATGCTGTGCTAAGAATATGGGCTCTGGAGTCAGACTGCCAAGATGCAAATCCTGGTCACATGTACTAGTTGGGTGACCTTGGTCAAGAAATTTAGCCATGCTGAGACACAGTTTCCTCATCTGTAAAATTGGAGTTAAAGTGTAGTATTCACCTCATACAATTTTTGTGAGGCTAATACTATCGGTAAAGGGTGTAGTGACTGATACCTAACACTCAATCTTAAAATCATTGAGAACATATTAAAGTAGAAAATACATATTTTAAAAATATATAACCAAATAAAGCAGAGCTAATCTGTTTCTTTACACCTACTCTTTCCTCCCTTCATCCCAGTTTGGTCTTACTGTGTTATGCATTAGCCACATTTCTCTTTCCACCTTTACTATACCCAATTGCAAAACCTATTATCTTACTGAATTCGCCAACTGGTAGAATTTTTTTTAATGGGAATGGTCTAAAACGTTATAAGAAATCCCACCATTCTTTTCTTTCTACAGTACAGTGGTCCTTTTGTCATTTTTCTGGAATGCTTACTAAGTAAAAGGCACTGAGTAAGTGTTCCAGTTATTTATTATCCATAGCAAACCACCCCTCCACCTAGTGTCTTAAAACAAAAATTGATTTTGGTTTATCACGGTTTTGTGGGTAAATTGGGTTTGTCTGAGTAGTTCTTGCTTGGTTTCTCTCATACTATTTCAGGCAAATGTTGGCTGGGGCAGAAGTCATCCATAGGCTTGAATATGCTGCATGTCAAATGTGGTTCCTTCGGTCAAGTTTCGGCGCCTCAACTGGAGTGGATGGAACAGCTGGAGACTGGTTGGACATTCTCTCTTTCTCTCTCCACAGGCTTTCCCATGTGATGATTCAGGCTTTTTAACAGTATGGAGATCTCAGTGTATTCAGACCTCTTACATGATAGCTGTCTTTCCCAGAACAAGTCAAGAGATGTAGGTAGAATCTACCAAGCTTCTTACCTTGGCTCAGGAGTCACCCAGGGTTATTTCTGTTGTGCTCTCTTAGTCAAAAGCAAGTCACAGGGTCAGCCCAGATTCAAGTGGAGGGGAGTACGCAAGGATATGAGTATGAATTCTGGGAAGCAAGGTTCATTGGAGGGCCATCTTTGAGGGCTAACTACCACAGTGAGCATATAAATATAAACAATGAAACTGCAAATTCCCTGCCCTTAAGCAGCTTCAAGTATAGCATAGAGCAGGGCAGGGGTTTTTAGCTTTGGCACTATTAACATTTTAAAAAATTAAATTAATTTTATTTTTTAGAACAGTTTTAGGTCTACAGAAACATTCTAAAGATAGTACAGAGAGTTCCCATATACTCCATGCCCATTAATATCTTATATTAATATGGTACATTTGTTACAATTAATGAACCAATCGATACATTATTATTAACTGAAGTCCATACTTTATTTGGATTTCCTTAGTTTTCACCTCAAGTCCTTTTTCTGTTCAAGGGTCCTATCCAGGATACTACATTATATTTATCTCCTTAGGCTCCTCTTGACAATGACAGTTTCTCAGACTTTTTCTGTTTTTCATGGCCTTGACAGTTTTGAGGAGTCCTGGTCAGGTGTTTTATAGAATGCCTCTCTATTGGAATTTGTCTAATGTTTCTCTCATGATTAGACTGCGGTTAGGTCACATACACCATCAATATGATTTGTCATTGTTGATGTTAACTTTGGCCACCTGGCTGAGGTAGTGTTTGCCAGGTTTCTCCACTGTAAAGTTACTCCCTCCCATCTTCCATTATGGAAGTCACTATATACAGCCCACACTTAAGTAGTGTAGAGTTATGCTCCATCTCCTTGAGGGAGTATTATCTACATATAGTATTCGGAATTCTTCTGCAAGGAAGATTTATCTCTTCTCCTCCACTTATTTATTTTTTAATAATTTATTTACATCAGTATGGACTCATGGATATCAATAACATACTTTGGGTTATAGAATCTAATATTACTTAGTGTATTTTGTTGCACCATTAGTTCCAGCTTTAGCCATTGGGAGTTCTTTCAGATGGTTCTTGTGTCCTTTTGACATACCTCTATCAATGTGGGTTTTTGTTTTGTTATATTTTCTGAGCACTTTCTACTTACTATCACTACAAGATGCTTCAGGCTCATTGTAAAGGTTAATTCTAGGTGTCAACTTCATTACATTAAAGCACATCAAGAAACCTGGTAAAGCTGTCTTTTTAGGCATGTTCATGAGGGTTTTTCCAGAAGTGATTAGCATGACAGCCTGAGTGGACTGGGTGGGAAAGATCTGCCCCCAATATAGGTGGGAACCACCTAATCTGCCAGGGGCCCCAAGATAACAAAAAAATAAAGAAAAAAGGTGAATCTCTCTCTCTATCTGCTGGAGCTGGGATACACTCTTCTCTCCTGTCCATGGACATCAGAGCTTGAGACTCTTTAGCTTTTGGGTTCCAGGACTTACACTAAGGACACCATCATCTTCCCTGGTTTTGAGACCTTCAGACTTGGACTAAGCCATGCTACCGGCATCCAGTTTGCAGATGGCCTATCGTGGGACTCCTCTTCAAAATCACATTCTGAGGTGAAGATATTTTGTTTCAAAAATATCCTGGCTGTCCTTGGCTTCTCCTGTGTGATAGCTTTGGTCACTGTGGGGCTAACTCAGAACAAACCATTGCCAGAAAACGTCAACTTTGGGATTGTGCTGGTTGCAGGCTCTTCTCACACAAGTTTATACATGTATAAATGGCCAACAGAAAAGCAAAAGGACACAGGGGTGGTGCATCAGATAGTAGAATGCAAGGTAAAAGATCCTGGAATCTCAAAATATTGTTCACAATATAAATGAATTAGGCAATGTCCTTACTGAATGCATGGAAAGAGCCAGGAATGTGATTCCAAGGTTCCAGCACCAAGAGACATCTGTTTACTTGGGAGCCATGGCAGGCATATGGTTGCTCAGGATAGAAAGTGAACATTTGGCAGAGAGGGTCATAACTATGCTGATGAGGAGTCTCAGCAACCACCCCTTTGACTTCCAGGGTGCCAGGATCATCACTGGCCAAAAGGAAGGTGCCTATGGGTGGATTACTATCACCTATCTGCTGGGTAAATTCATTAAGGAATCCCTAAATCCAAGAAATAGTGTGAAAAATGTGATGTTGAGAGACTTCTAGCACTGGTGACTGTACTCTTTCAGAAATCAAGTTGGCTCAACCTTAATCCATGTGAAGGCAATGATCAGGAAACCTATGGAGCTTTGGACCTTGGGGGAGCCTCCACAAAAGTCATTTTTGTGCCCCCAAACCAGACAATTGAGTCCCCAGCAAACTCTTGGCTCTGCCATGCGAGACCCCTGGGTCACTGTCACCACCACCAAGACCCTCACCAGATGTGTTCTCTGTACTCTGGACTTCCCAGCCTCCGAAACTGTAAGCAATACATTTTGTTTTCTTATAAATCACCCAGGTTCAGGTATTTTGTTTTAAGCAACAGAAACAGACTAATACACTCACTTTGTATATTTTCTGCCCCTATCGTAGAATCAGCCTTTCATCAAGGACCCCAAGTTCCTTTCATTCGAAACAAAGATCTGTAGGGTATTTAGTGGCATCCCTGGCCTCTGCCTTTTAGATGTCAATAGCGACCTTCCTCCTGTATTTTTGAAAATCAGTAATGTCTCTAGACATTATCAAATGTCTCCTGGGGAGCAAAATGTCCCCCAAGTTCAGAAGTTTTATAGAGACAGATCTGCTGAAAATTACAATAAGATAATATAATGGAGAGTAATGTAGAAGACTCTGAACTTGTTTGCAGATATTGGGGAAGGACTGTAGAGTTTTGCCAGAGGAGGTGCCATTTGCACTGAAAACTGTTTTGCAATTCTCAGTTTTATTGAGCAATTATCATGAACTAGACAAAAGGTAATGTTTTACCTTCAATTATGTCATATAATTTTAAAATTAAAAAGCATGTACTATTGCCATTTTACATCTGAAAAAACTAAGGTTCAAAGAGACAAAGCAATTTGCTTAGAGTACCTGGGCTGGTCTTGAAGAATCCAGCTAGTCATGTGAATGAAGCGACTGGAGGTCACTGCTCACACTGCCCAAGTCAAGACTATCTCAGACATTTCCTTTGTTTATAAAAGTTCAGTGCCACCTCATTTTTTATTTACTTTTTCCATTGAATTCTGAGTTCTTGAGAACAGGAAACATGTAGTAGTTTATCTTAGTGGTCTCCTTTTTGGCACAAGGCTTGTGACATGAAAGGTGTTTGATAAATGTTTGATAGATGAGTTAACATTATTCCATGCCATCAAATTCACCACTCACAGATTATGGAATTGACTCACTCTTCATTCTGGTCAACTTGCTATCCTACCATCACCTCTGGTGGAGGACTCATTGCTGGACCATCCTCAAGTAGTCTTAGACTTTTAGTCACTGTGCTTGATTGTTTTACTCTCAGCACCCCAGAAGTTGTAGTTGGCAGGTGTCATGACATCTTCAAACAAATTATGGCCAGTAGCATTTTGCCATGGGTTAGAACTGCAAAAGAGGGTTTCTCTAAGGAAGGAGAAAACATGCCATATTTCTGATATTAATATGCCAGAATGTATTACTACTAGTTTCCACATATAATGCTAATTATCTACTTTTGACAACTCTTTTGTCCTGTGTGATTTTTGTATCATTTTAAGGAGAAATTTGACACAGAACATGAAAGGTTTGTGTTTTTTGGGTTTTTTTTCTTTTTCTTTTTTCCATTTTTTCAATTCCCTTCCATTCTCATCCTATTTCCTCTTATTTGTATTTTTTGGTGGTGGTGGTGGTGGTGGTATTTTTATTTTTACTTATTAAACAAAACAAGGGGGGGAAATGCCCTGCATTTTGTTGTTGTTGTTGTTCCTTTTGTTTTCTGCAACTTCTGGATATGCTATTTGCAGTTGCTATAAAATTTTAAGAGTCTGTTGAATTAGAAGTTGCTCTCTGGTTTCAAGACTCACTTTCTCTCTTGCTTTCCTTTGCTAAAATTCTGGTCTAATTAAAAAAACAGTAGATCATAGTTAAATAAAACTGTACCCAGGATAACCCTAATTTCCATATGCAGATTTATCTGCACTGACAGCCACCTCCCCCCCCCTTATACACACACACTCATTCTCCTTTCCTTCCTCTCCATCTCCCTATTGCATTGTGTCTGATTTTCAGAGCACCTTCGCTGTTTCCCCCTTCTCGTTCCCTTTTTGTAAAATATCTAGACAGGAGGGAGGAGGCTGCAGAGGCTGAACAAACAATCTCATATTCTGCCTGCAATGTCATCGTTTCTTTCCCCCATTTTAGGGGGCTGAAGTTGCCCAGAAAGGGATGCAGAGGAGCTGGAGAGGAAGGGGGGAGCTCTCCAGAGGCAGCTGCGGTCAGGGGCAGGGACTGCCGCCAGATGTGCCTGCCTTTCTGGGCTTTGATGCGAAAGGGGCAGCAAGAGGAATTATTGGGAGACAAAAGCCCCGGTTTAAATGATCATTTTCTCTATTTAACATGGCAGCAGACACTCTCTGCGTAGGATCATCATGCCGAGCATAAACTGGACTTTCCCACTTGCCTGGCAGGAGTCAGACAGATCCCTGTGTGCTAAATGAACATCTGAGGTAAGATCCACTGTTTCAGATACTTGATATTTTCCCTAATCAATTAATTTCTTAAATATATGTTTCAACCTCAATCGCAAACAGTATAGTGGGGGCAAATCTGTGTTAGTCTGCATCTAAAGAGCCAAGAAAAAGCAGAGGTATAATATATTCAACTCAATTTGGAGAGGTTAGTTACTTTGTCAATTCTGTGTATGCTGTTTGTATTTTAGGGAAAATATTTGGTTTAAGAATAGACTAGTGTCATCATAATCCACTAATGGTGATAATACTGATGTTCAGACTCTTAAAAAAACTTTGCAAAAAGACAGTGAGCTACAGATACATGTGCTGTATTTTTAGCTCACATACAAATATTAGAACTCTTATTAAAAAGATAGTTTTTTTTTTTTAGCAGAGAAGGAATGAATGCTGCATAATTAAGTACAGTATTTAATTTGGCTGTTGTGAAGCAAAAGAATAAGGTAATAATTTTTATTGTACTAATCAGTCTCAAGATGTTCTCTGTGTTAATTGGGTTAAAAAAATTGCAGTACTTATTAGAAATTCTAATTTCACAATGCAGCACTGACAATAAGCTCAGCCAGTGAATTATTCACATCTTTAATTTGCTCACTTAATGACAGTGTTCTGTAATCAGAGTGCAGAGACTGCTGCCTATGCATTATGTATGATGCTCAGGACTTAAATGCAGGACATTATGAAGCTCTCAGTGGTTCAGTAATTAGTTTTCCACAAGACAGGATTTAGATATTCACAGATAAAAGTCCCCGGTTGGATAATGCTAAGGTTGTAACACAAAATAACAAAGGAAAGGAAGCTCAAAGTTTAGACTGAAACTTTGTCTCTAGGGCCTTGTCCATCCTGGAAACAGAATCATGCCACCTGAAATAGTTGCCTAGCTGTGATCACATGTTTGAAAACTGTTTTTGAACAAAGTTGTAGCAGGCAAGGCATTTGAACAATTTCAGTGGACCAGAGGGGAAAGATAAAACCTTTTTAATTAGTGTTCACAGAAGCCCTGCAATATATCCTCCTAACAAGTCTGTAGTATGCATAGCAGGCATTCTCAGTGTGCTTTGTAACTTAGTTAGTGCAAATGCAAATCAGGTTACAATAGTGTTTGGCTGTAATTGTGTTTGTAAAAGGGTTACATGCCCAAATGGAGATTGAGTTTGCTCATGGTTTTGTTCCAATTGCTTATGAGGGATGGTGTGAAAATCAAATGAGATATTAAGTGAATCTGGGCATGAAAGGAAGTAGATCTGAATTGTCAGTGCAACTTTTGAATTTCTTCCACTTGTCAGTTTGGAGTTGTCAGTTTTTCTTTAACAATGCTAAGGTTGTTCTGTCATAAATAATATAACTTTAATGGACCATCCAGAACCATTAGCAGTACTTTAAAAATGTATACTAACTTTGGGAAAACCTTTCACAGTATTATTTCTAAAGTTTAAACTAGAAATCTTTAAAGTGACTTTTTTTTTTTTTTTACAGAAAAGAACATACTGCTTGGTAGACTATAATATAGCATATTTTTTGAGGACTTAAATATTAATCTTTACTAATAAAGTCTTACTGTTTTATCATTTATTGTCTAAGATTTGTGCTCATTTCCACAACCCAAGTGTTAGAATCTTTAATAAAAATTGGTATTCAAAATTGGAATGCACCGTAATACTTTTTAACAATTGCCTAATAAAGTTTAAAATATTTTTTTAAAGAAAGTTCAGTTGAGAAACCTTATAAGCAAATGTAGTATTTAGTGAAAGAATGAAGTCATATTTTTAAAAAATTACATTCTACTCTACATTTCAAAAATTCTAAATTAAAAAAAAGTAAGCCATATCCCCAAATTTGACTTCTATTTCTAGAATTGAAAATAAAAATGTTTTTCATAAATGTTTATGAAGCTGCTGTCTTTGTGATACTTACAACATACTTTGGGGGAAAGTATGCTTGACTGAGGGCAAAATTAGGATACCGGGCAGCTGAGCAGGTGACCTGGAGCCAGGTTAGCATCTGTGGATGGATAACATGTGGCAGTCAGCTGGTGGCAGTGGTGCCAGTGGTAGCTCAATAGTGGGGGAGAAAAAAAAGGAATTGGTTGGGAATTAGAAAACTTAAGTTCTAGTCCCACTTCTGACACACACACACACACACACACACACACACACACACAGACACACATTGAGTTGTTTATAAGGATATATTAAGTAGGAGAAATTAAAGTTTTTTAAAGACTTAAAAGCACTGGATAAAAATAAGGAAGCTATTCCAAGGATTAACATAAAGCTAAGTGTATTCCTTTGAACATATATTGTTCATTATGGCATGGATTTTCATCCAGATTTGCAACACTATACTGCAAATATGTCAAGATATTCTCAAATCAATTTAAATTTAATTAAATGAAAATAATCCATAAAAATTTCTTAGATATTTAGAGAGTTTTGAAGTCTCATAAACATTAGTTTAGTGTCAACATTCCAAAAAGGTTAGCAATCACCATGCTTTAGACAGTTTTCCTATCACTTAGGAGACACATGTTAATACTCTAGGAAGTGTTATGCATGGAATGTCTGCCAATTACTAAGATTTTAGCTACTTTTCTCATTATATATTATATGAGTCAGATTAAAATCATTTATACCACTAGAATTTTGGGGGTCTTTTTCTCACCCTCTTTTTCTCACATTTTAATGTTTTAAATCAATTAGTGTATCAATCAGTCAATAATTTGCTTTCCATTAATTTATTTTTTCAACACCTATTGAACATATAATGCTAGCAAAAGTAACGTGATACTTTCCCTTCATTTTTATGAGGCAATGTACCCATATTCCAGTTGAGCAACTGAAGCCTGAAGAAGTACCTTGACAACACTCCACAGCTGGGGAGTGGCAGAGTTGGAATCAAATCAGTTTTAGGTCCTCGGGTCTCAACCAACACACTATATGAAGGGACTACAAAAAATCCATGGAAAAATAGAATTGAAAGATAATATGAATCTTTCCATGAACTTTTTGAAGTCCCCTCATATTGCCAGTTCCCAAGGCCTTGTGTTAAGTGCTAAGATAAGGTAAATTGACTGAGGTTCCTGCCCTCAAATTGCTCACAGTTGTAATGCTTGAATTTCTTTCACCTGGCTCAGTTGTAGGTCAAGTCTCTTGCTTCTCACAGTGTTCTACAGACCAGCAGAATTGGCATGCTTGGGTGCTTCTCAAACTTTAATGTGTACTTCAGCTCCTCTGGAGATCTGGTTAAAATGCAGATTCTGATTCAGTAGGTCTGAGATGGGTTTTGAGCTGCTCTTCTAACAAGTTTCCCAGTGATGAAATGTTGCTGTTTGGGGGAAGACTACATTTGGTGAGTTCTAGAATTAGTCTTATTTCCCAGTGTGTCTAAGGCAGAGACAATGGACCTGATTCCTCACTGAGTCCTAGTTCTCCTCCAATTCTGATAGAAGAGCTTCCACCTTGGTTTCTGACTTTGGCACTCTGCTGCCCCGAGTCTTAATCTACATAGCTGTGGCCTGGATGCCTGCTTAATTCTGGCTTAGACCTCCTATGGGTTTGATTTTATATTTTTATTTAGCAACTGTGGTCTGTTCTACCTCTGACTGAGGATTGATTGAGGGTCTTCATTCCCTTTTCTGCATCAGAATCACCTGTGCAGCTTATTAAAAACCTCCAAGTTCTCTCAGTCCCACTCGCATATATCCTAATTCTGGAGTGGGTCTTAGGAATTTTTTTTTCCTTCCTGCAAAGTTTCGTAGTTGATTCTGATAGGCAGCACATTATGAGAACAACTTCCCTAGGTGTACCTGCTATGCTCCGACCTGATTGGAGCCCTTTAGAAAGTGATACTGGCATAGTTTAGGTTCAAGTTTGCCATGCACTGAGAACATTTTTTTCTCTATGCTTCTATGTTAGCAATGGGAGCACAATGTAGGGAGAACTTAAAACTTTGCCAAGCTAGTTTCAAGAAGGCTTTGCTGAGTGATTGGCATTTGAATTGAATAGCCAATGAATGAATAGATCTTTTTTTTTTTTTCAAGTCAAAGGAATAGCATATGCAAAGACATAAAGATAAAAACGAGAAAATTATCTTAAAAAGTGAGACATCCATTTTGACAAAAGTGTTTGTTTAAAATGTAGAAGGGAGGAAGAGGAGATAAAATTATAAAGGACGTTTAGGACCTAATGTTTTAAATCAAAGAATTTGTACTTTTTTCTACAGACTGTGAAAATTATCAGAAGTTAAAATAGAAAGTAAGCTGACCAGATGTTATTTCAGAAAGCTAATCTTGGCATCAATACAGATAAATTTACTGAGGCAAGCCTGAAGGCAAAGGGAGCAGTTAGGTACCTGTGGTAACAGAGTGTAGATGAGAGGGAGAGAGATGCTTTCATCATGCCACATACCCAGGCTCTGAACTAACCTCCTCTGTCTCAGATGCTGGTGATGTTCTTTTCACACTTACATTTTATAGCAATAGCCTACAATTTAAACCTTATAAATGGCATGCCTTGTGAATTCAGGAAACTCAAAGCCTTTATGAGCCATTACTGGTTCTTCGCCTGATTATTTTATCTTATGGTGCTGAGACAACTAGCTCTAAGATTCTTCCTTCAGGAACTGCTTAGAGTTTTTAAGGTAATTATTTGGGAGCAAAATCTTCTACAGTGGCCTAAGAGAAACTTGAACTCAGTTAATGAGCAGTAATAGGAATGTCAATGGTTGGGAGAATTGTGTCTAGGCCTGTTGAATGCATTACTTTTACCCGGGCTTTGGAGAGAGACTTTGCATTAACCTTGACCCATCTTGATTTTTTAGGTTCTGCCTCTGGATTTTTTCCTTTCAGAGTGACAGCTCAAGTCAGCTGTCTTTTAAAAGTCAGCATAGATTTTTGCTTCACCAGCTTTAATTCACTCACCTCTATGTAGAAAGCTCACTCATTTCTAACAACCATACATATTGTATCATAAAGCATATTTTGGAGACAAGGCTCACTCTTAGATGTGCCTGGGCATTTTACCCAGTTTTTGACTCAGCTTAGTTCTTCCTGTCTTTCAGTTCTGTTCTGTAGTTCTTTGTTCTTAGCTGAGCTGTTTTCCTTGACTCTGAACCTGCGTATGCTTATGTGGTAAACTGGATAATGGTCCCCCAAAGATTTCCACTTTGTAACTCCCAGAACCTGTGAATATGGCAAACGGGACTCGGCAGATATGATTAAGAATTTTGAGATGTGTAGATTATTCTGGATTATCTGGGTGAGCCCAATGTCATCACAGGGTCTTTATAAAAGTAGGCAAAAACTCAGAATCAGAGAAAGAGATTGTGAGGTGCTACCCTACTGAATTTGAAGACAGAGGAAGGAGCCTTGAGCCAAGGAAAGCAGACATCGTGTAAAAACTGGAAAAGGCATGGAAACAAATTTTACTCTAGAGACTCCAGAAGGAACCATCCCTGCCAACACCTGACTTTAGCCCAGTAAGACTGATTTTGGACTTCTTACCTCCAGAACTGTAAGAGAACAAATGTGTATTATTTTAAGCTGCAACATTTGTGGTAATTTGTTACAGCAGCAATAGGATACCAATACAGCTTATAGCATACCTTTATTTGGCTTGTTTGTTTTGGTGCTCAGTTTGTCTCATCCACGTTTTTATTGGTTCATTGTTGCTCTCATGAATACTTCTCTATTAGTGGTTGAGCACACATATTTTGCATTTCCACTTTTTCACTTAATGACAAAGGTATTATTCAGGAGGTGAGTCGCTTATGGGGCTGTTCAGATGAGTGAGATAAGGCCAGTAAAGCCATCTACACAGTGTCTGATGTACAGTAGGTATGCTGTGAATGCAGTTTCTGTCCCGTCATGGGGTTTTGACAAGCTCCCACGAGGGGAGCATCCCAGGAATGGGAGGCGCTGTGGATCACAGCCACTCATTCTTATACTTAAGTCCACAACCCAGGACACCTGGATGCACATGTGCAATTACACTAGAAGATAACGAAGGAACACCTGAGCGCATATGTCCCTTTACATCAAATGCTTGGCAAGATTCTGAACATCTGAGGGGCCCTGACCATTTTTCCTATATTTTCCCAACACATTTTAAAATTAATTTTATTTTATTCAATCCATTTTTAATCTCAGTTAAAAGATGTTTTGATTTTGAATTCCTGACTTCTGTGGTAAAATATGTCTTATTCATGGCCATGTCTACACTGTACAGACTAAAATAGCTGAAGTTCCTGTCTCATTTTCTGAGTGTGTTTTTCTACACACACATACACACACACAGAGTCTACTGATAGTCCACAGTACAGTTACTGTCCTACACAGAAAGAGGCTGTGAGGGTTAAATGCAATTGTTGGTGAAAGTACTTTGTCAGGTCTTTTCCTTAACAATGTAAATTGTTGGTACATTGTTGCACTTGTAAGGTTATGAGCTCTTGAGAACAATAGTGTATATTATTTCTTTGGGTCCCCAAGGCTTTACAATATTTGTTAAATGAATTACTAAATAAAAGTTGGAAAATTAGAAAGGAGCAAGTCTCTGAAGAAGAGTTGGAGAAAAGGAAAAAAAAATGTTTGGTACTTCTTTGAGTAGGATCACCCACTATTTATCTCAGAAATGGCTCCTAATCATTGTATTTGAGTCCTCACCCCCTAAATTATTCACAGCTGGTGTGTGAACTCTAAACCCTCCCTCACATGAGCCTCAGTACCTCTGACTAACTAGGGCGGGCATGTAAGCCCTCCCCCTTCCTCTATTAATTTCCTATTGCTACCATAACAAATGACCATAAATTTAGTGGATTAAAACAACACAGATTTGTTATCTTACAGTTCTCTAGGTAAGAAGTTCAGTACAGCTCTCACAGAGTAAAATCAAGATATTAGCCAGCTGTGATCCTTTCTGGAGGTTCTAGGGGAAAATCTGTTTCCTGGCTCATTTGAGTTGCTGGTGAAATTCAGTTTCTTATGATGGTGGGGCTGAGACCTTTTTTTTCTTGCTGGCTGTCATTTGAGGGCCTTACCAGCTTCTAAAGACTACTCACGTCCCGTGGCTCATGGACACTTTCCTCCCTCTTCAAAATCCACAGTGGCAAGTGGAGTCCTTCTTTCTTAAATGTCTCCTTTTTATTCTTCCATGTCATCTTTCTGACACACTCTTCTGCCTCCCTTTTCCAATTTCAAGGACTCATGCAATTACATTGGGCCCACCTGGATAATCCAGGCCCTCTCCCCATCTACAGATGCTTAACTTAATCACAACTGCAAAGTCCCTTTTGCCTTTAAGGTAATATAAGTGTACTTCCAAAAGTTCATGGAAAGATTTGTATTATCTTTTAATTCTATTTTTTCCACAAACCTTTTGAAGTATCTTCGTATACTCACAGATTCTAGGAATTAGGAAGTGGATATCTTTAGGGGACCACTATTCTGCCTACCACAGTTCACAATTGACAGCATTTGGCTATATTATAATTATTCCACATTTTGTTTTCTGATTTGTGCAGTATCTTTTTCAGCTTCTCTCTCTAAGCCTCACTTATACAGTCTCAGAACTCTATTAGCATCAACTCCTTTGTCAACTTCTAGTTCTTCTGCAATATTGTCATTTTCCACCAATTTCTTTCAATTCAGTTGGATTCAATTCAATTCAATAAGAATTTATTGTCTCCTGAAAACACTTTTTCTATGATAAGGTAAGGTATGGAGTTTGTAATCTCCTTATAGAGATAAGACATATTTACATGAGATAGAGAAAAATGCAAGACAATACAATCACATACCATGTGTACATGACAGACAAGGGGCTAGAAGGGGACGATTACCATATGTGTTGGTGGGATTAGGAAAATAAGTTTGTAATTGTGCTTAGCTAAAGTCACTTGTATGCTGTGATTTAAGGGATAATGGGAAGGTTTTCTGTTTAAAAAGATCTCCCTATACAGTTTGAAATTTGTTGCTTTACTTTTTTACTATTAGATCATATCCATTTAGTTTAAAAAGCATTCTCTTTTACTAAGCCATCTCTAGAAATCTTGATGTATATATCGAGAGTTGTGTACGATATATGTATCAATATTCTTAATTGTTTTTTAAACTACTGTGCACTAATCCTTGTACTTTAGTTTGAATCAACTTTCTGTAGATCTTTAAAGAATATTTCCCTTCTAAATTAGTTGTACTGATAACTTGATAGGGTTTTTAGCAGAAGGCATTTTGGGACCTCAATAATGTATGATAAGTGGAGTAAGTCAGGATTGGGTGGGAACAGGCTTAGAAAACTGACCTGGCCAGGATGCCTTTTATTCTCTCATGATGTCCCTAAGAGAGATTAACATGGCAGTAGGACTGACTCCCATGAAGTCCATATTCTAGTGTTCAAGGGGAAATAGTTCAAGCCTAAAAGCAAACTACCATTACCATCTCAGAAGATCTTAATGTAATATGTAGGAACCCAGCCATAGAAGTATCTGGACAGTGTACATAATTATAGTTAGATAGAAGCGGCTTATTTCTGGGAGACTAGATTCACAAAGAACCAGCATCTTAGCTAGTGTCTGAGGATACACAAATCTAAGTTCCAGCCCCATTAGGGAGAAGTGGCTGACAAGAGGTAGATAGATTATTAGGATTTGAGACAAATGGACTGAAGTTCAGAAAGGGAACTTGAATTATAAAATGAAAACCATGGCTGAAGCCCAAAGTGGAGTGGGACAAAGTTTCCAGCCTGGGGCTTGGGAGAACTGGCATCATGGGAGACACGGGTTTCTGTAGACAGGACAAATGACTCTAATATCCAGCCAGGCTTCATTCTCATTGGCTCAGGCAGGGCAGGATTCCCTGATTGTTGTTCTTCAGGACGTGTAATCGAGTATGGCCAGTTATAGGTGCAAATTGTCAGCCTGAGAGGAATAGGAAGAGCACAGTCAGTCTCTGCTAGGGTCTGATGATAAGAACAATATCATAGAAATTGTCTTGTCTGTATTGTGGACTTGTCTAACACCACATGACTCCGATCAGCAGTTGTTTGCCCCTACTAAAGTGTTATTCCAAATCTTGACACTGGTCATTAAATTATCTGGGCAGTTTATTTTCTAAGCAAAAAGTTTAAGTTGAATTTTGGCTGAATAGAACAAAGAAATTCTGATAATCCAAGCTCTCTGGAGATAAAATGAGAGTCAGGGAGTTCCCTGAAACCTGAACAATTCAATTATACATTGGATGACCACTTGGCAGATGTAATGCTGGCGAATTAAATAGGTGACATCTAAATCCCCATCTAAGTCAGGATAATGTAAAAATGTCTAGACTCACAGAAATTATTTTCATTTATTGAACACCTTACTTCTTTTAAATTTTAGAAAAACACTTATTAATTAAAAAGAGATATTAAGGGCTGGCCCCGTGGCTCACTCCGGAGAGTGCGGCGCTGGGAGCGCAGTGGCGCTCCCCCCCCCCCCACCCGCCCGCAGGTTCGGATACTATATAGAGATGGCCGGTGCACTCACTGGCTGAGACACCAAGCCAAGGGTTGCGATCCCCTTACCGGTCAGAAAAAAGAAAAAAAACAAAAAGAAAAAAAACAAAAACAACAACAAAAAAGAAAAGAGATATTAAAAAGGGATATTTTTCATTAAGCATGCTTGGCCATTTTAAATTACTTTCTTCAGTTTAAAATCTCCTTAATACACTGATTACTTATTAGATAAGTCAATAATCTTCTATGATTTGCAGTAAAATGCAGATTTATGCATAAATATATAAATGCTACAGATAGTCATATCCATCAAGGATATGCTATGGATTTTTTTTTTTTTTTTTAAAGCATAGTACCCATACTGGTATATCTTATTACAAAGCTGTTTGTTTTAATAATGGAATAAACCCAAGTCTGTCTCCTAGTTGCATTGAATTTCAATGGCCTTTTAAATTGCAATTAAGCTCACTGTTCTCAAAGTTCTTTTAGAAGAAGGACCTATCTGTATTTAGGATGTGTGTTGCCCTAGGTAATGCTGTCACCCTACACTCCCTGCTCTGCTTGGCAGTCCATGAAGAAGGAAGTCCACCAAAATGGTATGTGATTTGGGAGTTGTCTATAGGAATGGGATCCAGTGAGAAAAGTCTTTTTTAAACTTTAGATTTGGTGACTTTAGTTCAAGCCGAGAATCACAGAATTTATGTGCTTCAAAGGTCATTAGAGATGACTCTCATACCTCATTTTACAGATTAGGAAACTGAGTCACAGTGAGGTTGAGTGGCTTATTAGCTTATCTGTTCATCTATTGTGCTTAACAGTTCTCCCAGCTCCTTTACCTTCAATCTGACCCTGACAATTGTTCAATTACTACTCTTCTTTTAAAGAGGAGGAGAGATTAAGTGATTTATACAAGATCACACTGTCAGTAGATGGGAATCTGTTGCCTCCTCTTGTGATGCTGGGCTATTGTCTTACACAGTACTTTCTCTAATGACTGTAAGGTGACTAAACCAAACCTTATTTGTCTGAGGGTAGGTAAATTAAAGTTACAATCTGGAACATTACATCTCATACCCATTCATTGCAAAACAGTGTCTGTAAGATTTAAGGATACTGAAGATTATTTTTCAGGTATTCATCAAATTTTATCATGTGCAGTATCTATTTTATAAATAATATTAGGTGCCAGTCATATATCTTATGATATCTTGATATTTACAGGTTTCAAAGTATTTAGCATTTTAAAAATAGATTGCTATTTATGTAGTAATATTTTACTTATTGCTTTGTGATCATCAGCATTAATAAATATCACCACATATAATTAGAATATTCAGGAGCAAAAACTTGACCATGCTTGAGGCCAGAAGTTATTCTCAGAATTTGATTTCTTAATGGCGCATATTGTAAATAATTAAATTTATCTCTTTTGATCTGTGTGTGCCGATTTTTAAAAATATTCTTAGCTACCTGCCTATAATTAGGGGTAGGCAGGAATTTTGATTGCAGTCTTCTTACATCTTGTGTCCTAAGAAGTTGCTTTTCCAAGGAAAGAGCATCTTCCCTTCTTTCCTCTAAGTGCAGATGTGAGGCTCCTGCAGTATTTCTGTTATCATCCCAAGAAGAGCTCCATAGCATAGGGAAGATGCTTCCAAGCCACTTTCCCTTGATCTCCATGACTGTATTTAGACTCACTGTTGGGCTCTTCACAATATTCCCTCT
The DNA here is from genome assembly GCF_027409185.1 of Cynocephalus volans. Lineage (NCBI taxonomy): Eukaryota > Metazoa > Chordata > Mammalia > Dermoptera > Cynocephalidae > Cynocephalus > Cynocephalus volans. Next base: position 100,477,137 of record NC_084464.1, read on the forward strand.
CTTCTACTCTTGCAACACCCCTGAGACCTAAGCATTGCATTATGATTGCCATCCTACTAATGGAGAAACTGAGGGTCTAAGAGGTTGTCTAGCACTCAAGATGTCCTTTCTGCTGCACTCAACTTCTTATTTATATTTTCTTGTTGAGAGAGAGAGAAAATAAAAGTAAGATCACAATGGCTCTTTACCTCTGTATAGCATTTTACAAATTTCTCTTTACAAGTTCCTAGCCTGTTGTGTGTTATATGTGTATTACAGTGTTCTCTAGAGGACTAATGAGGTAATGGTAATAGTAATATTTGTCAAAAACTTGCTATATGGCAGGCACTGTGCTAAGTGCTTCATATACTATCTCATTTCATCCTCACAGCAATCCTATGAGGTAGAAATTATTATCCTCATTTTTAAGATGAGAAAATAAGGCTCAGAGAGATTAAATAGCTTGCCGAAGGTTACTGCTGCTTAAACCAAAGCAATCTAACTGCAAATTCCAATCCCCTAACCTCTCTGCTCTCCTACGTGCACTGTACCTAAGGCTCTTCTTGTTTCCCTGTAACATATCTTCTCGTTAGGAAGGGGTTGCAGGAGAATGAATTCTGCACTAGCACTGTGCTGTTAAGAACCACTCCTGCTGACCAGTGCCCTCAAACTTTAGTGTGTATGAAAATTATCTGAGTTGTTTTCTAAGGTAAATGGTCCTAAGACATTTCTGAAATTTTTATATTAATCTAATTATTATAAAATTTAAATGAATTAGTGTTGCTTAATGGGTAAAATCCTAGAACTTGATATCACCAATGAATGTCTAAGTAAATAATTATTTCTTGACATATTTTTAATATAAAATAAGATTTCATAAAGTCAGTTGCTTTAAGGAAGTTGTGTGGTGCCTTATCTTTGTGATTCATGTAATCGTGAAATACATCAGAAGGGAACTTTATTTTTGTTTCTTTGCCCCTTTAAATTTCTTCAGTGGTGCTAGCTTATCTGCTACTGAATGGAAACATGGTCAATTCCATGATGCTTTCTGCCCTCTCACAGGGTCATACAAGGTCTGTAACTCACATATACAACCTCAATTTAGTAATGAAAAGTGTCCACGGACATGTATTCACAAAAACTTCCATTTTGATTTGAAATTACAATTACTTCCTTACCCCAGCTGAAGCTTTTTGCAGGTGGGAATACAAGTACGGGTGTGGGCCTTCCTTTCTATTTCTCTATTTCAGTGGTTCTTAAAGTGTAGTCCTGTGGACCAGCAACATCCACAGGTAAGTTGTTAGGAATGCACATTCTTGCCTCACCCCCCCCCCCCCCCCCCCCCGAGACTGACTGAATCAGAAACTCTGGGGATGGGGCCAGGAAGGTGTTTCAACAGGTGCTCCAGGTGACTGATACACACCAAAGACTGAGAACCACAGCCCTATTTGACGCTTACTGCCCTCCTCATCCTTCTTGGTAATTTTAGCTTCTGTGGTCAAAGCAAAGTGGGGGGCGGGGGGGTGGGATAAAAGAAGGGGTCAGAAAGGTTATTATTTCTCTGGCATTGTAAGATTGCTTCTTGCTTTAGGGCCTGGGACTTATTTAAAGTTGATGCTTTCTCTGGTGGCTGGTTTTGCAGAGGATTTGCTGAGAATATACTACATTAGCCCCTTTCTTTTCTGTGCCTCTTCCTCTTCACCCCTCCTCCATGTTTTACAGAGTATCTCTGTTGGGGTCTTATTACCCTTCCAGGGTCTGACAAGAATGATTGCGGGAATGCTTTTATTTGATGTGGCTTATGGGGTGCAATGTTATAAAACAAACAAATAAATCTGTTCCTTTATGAGCAAGATTTTCTTTTCTCCCACTAACCCCCTGCCATTTTCCAAGTGTAGGGAAGTTGATGGATTTATTTGAGGCTTCCTTGATAGCACTTTGAGGTCTCTAAGTCTAAAGAGTAGGATCATAGTACTAGACAACAGTCACAGGCTCGGTTAGACCTGCCTGGTCATTACCTACTGAACTGGATCCCTCTAGTGCACCACTTTACATCGTCTTGGCCCCACTTCTTAGTCCAGTCACTGCTGTAGTGACTAGGTCTAGGCAGACTGACCAGATTTATGTAGGAACAGCTTGACAGTGCCTCACCCTGCGCCTCAACCCTTTCTGGCACCTCACTGGGTTTTCTGAAGGAAAGCCAGTGAGGAAACAAGTTACTTCTTGTTTCCTGCCCTTGGGTTTCTCTGACTGCCTAAGAACTGCTGGGCTCTCATGCATGATTAAATGAAAGAATAGGATGCAAAGGAGTTAATGACGATGGGGCCATTCTTAACTACTAGGGAAAAGACCTGGAAGATAAATGCTTCCTCCTTTTAATGCCAGGTGGGTAAGTCTGAAATACATATCTGTAAAGCTTCTCAGAACCACCTACAGAATCGAGTAATTATTTCCCATGGAGGTTTCCAACTAGATAACAAATCTTTATATTGACTTCTCCTCTTCCCTACTCATTCTCTTACCCCTTGCTCCTGTTCCCTGAGATCACTTCTCAAATAAACTACCTATTGAAAACCTTTTTCTTGGGCTTTCAAGGGATCCATGCAAAGACACTTACTAGTATCAGTCTTTCTCATTTCCTATCTTTTGAAGATTCAGGATGATAAGTTCATATGAAATTGGGGATGTCTGCAAAAGGGAATGTCTGAGTTGGGTTGGCTTCAAATATATAATTGACACAAAGAACTGAAATTACCTGTGATTCATGAATGTGCATAATAGGAGCTGAAATACCACTGTTGCCATCCTCTCTGTAGTCAGGGGATTGGACTAGATAACTTCTTAAAGAAACACTAAGGATTTCAGTGACTATTTTAACAGAGAGAGGCACTTTTTTTTTTTGGTCTAAAGAAATTATCAAAAAACTTGGCATTTTTCCAGGCTCATAAGTGGCTTTGCACCAAAGAGATAGTTTACAGTTAGCTTTAATTTAAAAGCAGAATAGTCTTACTGCAATTCAGAGTTTTCTTGGGTGACAATGATGCCTGTATCACCTCCACCTGGCTTTGTGCTACACAGGAGAAGTCATACAAATGCACTGACTTTCTTAGCCTCAGAAACTTCAGTAGTTATCTAATAAGCTAGTCCAGTGGTTCCTAAAAACTGGCTGTGGACAGACTATATCAAGATTGCTGAGGAAGCTTTTTAAAAATACATGTTTCTGAGTTTTATCTCTGGAAATTTGGATTAGGTCTAGTTTTGGGCAGTGGTGGCCTGAAGCAGCTTGTCCCAGGTCATGGGAGCTGATTTTGTATCTGTCTAGAGTCACTAACTCTGTGTTGAATGACTTCACATAGTTTGAAATTAGCTCTAGTGGGAGTGTTTATACCATGGAAATTGAGCAATGTTGCAAATTAGAGATTTTTTCACTCTAGAGAGCTAGTTGTAAAATGTTTACTAGCAAATGGATTGGGGCCATGGATCGAGTACAACCTCTCACCCAGGTAAGAAATCTGTTTTTTGGGAATGTTAGTGTTCTCATTTCAGATTTAATATAAGATGATTATATGACAGTACTATTGGCCCTTTATCCATGTTTTGCAAGTATAATGTTTAAAGTATCTGTTAACTTTTTTTATTTGAAATACTATTTCTAAAGTTGCTTTAATAAAAATACCAATTTGACGTATACATACTATAGCAAGTACTGTAAATGACCCTCTCTTTGGCACCTCATTGGGTTTTCTGAAGGGAAGCCAGTTCACATTAATTTAACTCCCTATGTGATACTGTTCTACAAAATTAATATATTTATATGGTATGGTTTAATCACACTTAAAATAATTGTCTTAACAGGAACTTGGACCATAGTTAGACCCCCAAATATTATAATTTAATGAACTATAGCTACTCTAAACCAAATGGTTACCATGGCGAAATTTCATCTGGAATTTGGAGATAGGAGAGGTAGCCCATTAGAAAGGAGTTCCTGTTTCTCCTCCCTGTTGGTACCCCTAATTATTAAGCATTAGACATAGTGAGGTTGGAGAATTCAGTACATACTGACAAAGAGAAGGAACAATGAATTATTCTTGACACAATGTTTATATTTCTGTGCCTGGCAATAGTAATTTAAAGACCAGTTAAGGTCATGCATGCCATTGCCAACAGAGTTTATACTGATAAACCTGAAATACAAAAAAAAAAAAAAAAAAAAAAAAAAAATCAGAATTTGGTTTTAAAGGGGGAGTGTCAAATTGTGCAATATGGTATGGTATTCTGAAAATTGAATTAGATGTGAAAAAGAAATGCATTTTGGCCTCACCTTCATCATTTCCTATTCAATTGCCATGGGTAAAGTCATGTGTTTTTTCTCAAACTCTATTCCTTATTTTCAAAACTAGTCTATTTATATTACATAGACTATTCTGAGGATCAAATGAGATAATGCACGTGTGAGGATATTGATACTCTACATTACTTTTCAAAAGCAAGCAATCATTAATATTGTTTTTTATTTCAAAGACTTAGGAAGGACATTATCTTTCATTAAATATGATTCAATCTAAACACATAGATAATATGTCTAGTGTTGGTTAATCCTTTGTTAGAGCTTTAAATGATTGAATGAGTCTTAATTTGCCATTGACAGATATAGTTATCTCCTTTTGGATGCAACCTTGGTGATTATAAACTGCTTTTCAAAATTTAAATAAATCTCTTAATAGATACATGCAGTATTTTTTAATTATTTTATTGAAGAATGACAATATTGCTCAAAATGTTTCTATCTTATGTGAATGGGATAGTATAAATAATAAGGAAAATAATAGCTAAAATTATGGAGTTCTTACTATAGAGGTGGAACTATGCTATAGAGTAAGTATCATTAATACTGTAGTCCCCCCCATCTGTAAGGGATATATCTCAAGACCCCCAGTGGATGCCTGAAACCAAGAATAGTATCAAACCCTATATATACTGTATATTTTTCCTATACATGCATACTTATGATAAAGTTTAATTTATAAATTAGGTATAGTAAGAGATTAACAATAACTAATAATAAAATAGAACAATTATAACAGTATGCCAGCATCACTACCCTCGACAGACATTGTCAAATTACCCTCTGTAGAGGTTGTGTCAATTTACACTTTGTCTATAAGCATATAAAAATTCCTTTTTCCCCACTGCCTGGCCAAACAGTATTATTAATCTTTTGTATTTTTGCCCATCTGCTAGGTGTTAGGAATGGTATATTAGTTTGGTTTTAATTTTCATCACTCTTATTCTCTTATTCATGTGTTTAAAAATTATTTGTTTTTCATTTTCCAAGACCTATCTGTGCGTATTATTTGCCTATTTTTCTATTGGGTCACTTATTATCAACTAGTTGGTGTTCTTTACTGTTTATTGGTTTGTGATATGAGTTGCAAATATTTATTGCAGCTTGTCATTTTTCTTTTGCCATTGCTTAGTTTGGCTTTTGCTATAATGATTATTTAAATTTGTGTGTGCGTGTATGTTGTAGAATTTATCAGTCTTTTGATTTATAGCTCTTGTGTTATATTTAAATAGGCCTCTCCTCCACCAAGATTATAAAGATGCTTCTCCCAGGTTACTTCTAATACTTTTATGCTTTCACTTTTACAATTAAATCTTTGATCCATTTGAAATTTATCCTGATGCAGAATATGAGGCATAGCTCTATTTTTTTTTTAGATGGCTTCCCAATGGCGTTGATTGAATAATCTATCTTTTCTTCAATTATTTGAGATGCTGCTTTTTAACCTTTATTTATATTAAAAATTATGGTGTACAGCCTATAAATCAAGTGTTGTGTTAGGTACTGTCGGAATTGTAAAAGTGTAATATGTTCTTGTGGTCTGAAATTACCATCTAGTTACAGTAACAAAACTAACACTCATAGAAAAAAATCAGATGATGGGTTTTATCAGAGAGGGCTTTCTGGAGGAGTGGGCATCAGTTCTTCCTTGACAGTTTTAAATGGAATTAAAGAGTAAAAACACAGAGAGTAATAGAGGAACAAAAAAATAGGAGGATGTCTGTTTATACTCATTAACCAAAACTGATAGGACTAGACCGGTGGGGAGGCTGAATGAATGTTGATTAGCAAATATTCAATGTGGATTCATTTTTGTAAGGCAAATGTTTTTATTTTGTAAAAACGTATTTATATATCTAAGGGGGAAATTACCATCATAAAATGCAGTTAATTTCTTAAATTCATTGTTTTTAATTTAATCATAGAAGTAAAGATATTTGTAGAAAATAGCTTCAACCTCAATAACCACTGTTAGAGCAGGCGCTGTGTTAGATGATGTTGAATTTTTGGCAGATATTTGAATTGTTTCCAATTGAATTTTCTTGCCTGTTTAATATTGAACCTCTTTGTATGAGATTAGCCACACTGGACTCCTCTATTACTTTAATTCTAAAGAAGATTTAGAAACTTCTATGGAAGATGATACAAGTACATGGATTTTTATTTTTTTGCTTTATCTTTTTTTTTTAATTGAGATATTCAATAAGTCAATCTGTGAATAAAATTTGAGGTATAATTCACATACAATTCATCATTTTAAGTTGTACAATTAAATTGTTTTTAGTAAATTTATAAAATTGTACAACCATCAGTACTATTTAATTCCAGAACACTTCCATTACCCCAGACAGAAACCCTGAAAGTTATCAGTCACTCCCCAAAACCCCCACTTCCCAGCCCTTGGCAACTACTAATCTACTTTCTGTCTCTAGTGACTTGCCTATTCTGGGCATTTCATATAAATGAAATCATACAGTTGGATAAGGAACACAAAGAATAATTGTGACTTGTAATAATGAATGTGCTAATAATATTTATTTGATCATTATATATTGTACACAAATACTGATAGTCAACACTGTACCCCCAAAATATGTCTACTCAATTATGCGTCAATAAATAAATACATAAGCCATGGTTAAAACAAAACAAAACAAAATAAAGTCTGATTCCAGAGCCCCAGAGTTTACTTTTTATGCCAGACTGACTGATTTCAGGAGAAAAGAGCAGGGGTGTACATGGAGAGTTTCGGTTAGTGCTTTCAGTGTTCTGGTGGGTAATGGAGACTAGTTTACTTGCGTCAGAAGATGATTTAATGAACCATAGTAAAGCAAAAGCAATGGCTGTACTCAAAGGACTCAGGTCGCGCATTTACCCAGATATTTTTTTTTCATCCTCTACCATCAATAGGGTGGTGGCTAGACAGTGGCATTTTTAAAAAGCAACAATAATGAATTAAAATAGCTTTCTGATGGAAAAACTATTGATAGTCTATAAAATAGTAACAATCTTATAACTTGTCTGCAGATGACGGAAGAGAGCAAATGAAACATTTGTAGCATATTTTGCTGGTTTAGTTCTTGAAAAATAAATAAGCCAATAAACTGTATTATTGCAATATTAAATGAATAAATAAAATCACACAATATGTGGCCTTTTGTGTTTCACTTTTTTCATGTAACAATGTTTTAAGGCTCATCCATGTTATAGCATATATCAATACTTCATTCTTTTTTGTGGCTGAGTAATATTTCATTGTATGTATGTACCACATTTTGTTTATACATTCCTCAGTTGATAGACATTTGAATTTTTTCCCCTTTTTGTCAATTGTGAATAATGCACCTGAGGACGTTTTTATACTAGTTTTTATATGGACATATGTTTTCATTTCTCTTGGGTATATAACTAAGAGTGAAATTAATGGATCACATGGTGGTGACCCTATGTTTAAATTTTTTAGTATAACTGCCAGACTCTTTCATGTCAGCTGCACCATTTTACATTCCCACAAGCAATGTATGAAGATTTGACATTATTCTTGTCTTTGCTGACACTCATTATTTTCTATTTTTTAAATTATAGCCATTCTAATGTGTGTGAAGTAGTATCTCATTGTGATTTTGATTTGTTCTTCGCTAATGACTAATAATGTTGAGCATTTTTTGTGTGTGTGCTTATTGGCCATTTTTATCTCCTCTTTGGGGAAATATCTATTTAAATGCTTTGACCATTTTTGAATTGTATTATTTGTTTTTTTATTATTGAGTTGTAAGTGTTCTTTATATATTCTGAATACCAGACCCTTATCAGATATATGATTTTCAAATATTTTTTCCCATTGTTGGGTTGTCTTTTACCTTTCTTGATAGTGTCCTTTGACACACAAGCTTTTTGTTTTATTTTTTATTAAAAATTTTTTTTATTCGAAAATAAATTTAAGTATTTTTTCTTTGATTGCATGTGCTTTTGATCATATCTGAGAAACTTTTGCCTAACTCAACATCATGAAGATTACTCCTATGTGTTATCTTAAGAGTTTTGTGGTTTCAGCTTTTACATTCAGAACTTTGGTCTATTCTGAGTTATTTTTTATATGGCTTGTAGTAGGAGTTCAATGTCCTTCTTTTGTATGTGAATACTAGTTGTCCCATTTGTTGAAAAGACTGTTCTTTCCCCATTTGGTAGTCTTGGCAGCTTTGTTGAAAATCTATTGGCCACAGATGTAAGTGTTTATTTCTGGACTCAATTCTTTTCCATTGATCTATATGTCTATCTTTATGACAGTACTATGATATATTGATTACTGTAGCTTTGTGGTGGCTTTTGAAATTAGGAAGTATGAGTCCTACAACTTTGTTCTTTTTCAAGATTTTTTGGCTATTGTGGGTCACTTGCACTTCTATACTATGTGAATTTTAGAAACAGCTTATTCATTTCTGCAAAAAAAGAATGTTAGAATTTTGACAGGGATTGCACTAAATCTTCAAATCAATTTGGGCGTTAAATGTTTCCATGTAAGCTGATTCTACTATTTTAAATATTCAAATATTCTTACAACTGTTACAACTTTTTTCTAACATCTGATAAATTTTAAAGCTAATATTTAAATTATTTTCCTAGATCTGAATTCAGTGGTCTTTCCCAATGACTACTATTATCAAAATCTTATTTTTGCTGCTTTTTCTCTGGCAGAGTATTTTATCTGACTTGAACCCACATAATAATGATGATGGTCATGGTGATGATGCATGTAACAGTAATTTTGAAGATAGTAGACAATAGGCAACAAGCAACAGTAATCTCTGAGAGACAGAAAACGAATGAGGTGATTCTTATGATTGGCCTAGCTTGCTGCATTTACTCTGGATTTTATCACGATTGGTCAAACTTTCACCTTCCTTGGCAGTTATCTCATCTGTTTCTCATTTGATGATTCTGGCTGCTTCTTAGCTGGTTCTCTTAGTCCCACAGATTCTTGTAAAATAAATATACAGATAATGCTTCTCTTTTTTTGCCACACTGTGTTACCTCGGTTTGGGATGCTATCATTTGTTGTCTAGATTACTGTACTGGCCCCCTAAATGGTCTTCCTTCCTCTCATCTTGCCTCTCAACCATCTGTTATATACAGTCTGTTGGGTTAAGTCACTTTTCTATTTCCATGAGCAAATACTAGTTTTGTAATGTCATGATTTGCTAAGCCAAGTCCTCCTCTACACCACTCCCACATCCTTGCCCCTAATCAAATTTTGTGAAAATATCTGTTGATTGAAATTTCTTTGAATTTATATTATATGGGAGGGAGATTTGACTTTTTTACAATGTTAAGTCCTCCAATCTAAGAATATGCTTTATTTCCTCACTTATTTAGGATTTCTTTTATGTTCCACAATTAAAAAATCTGCATGAGGTCTTGCACATCTTTTGTTAGATTTATTGTTAATTACCTTAATTGTCAATGATTAATTGCTGGAGTATAGAAACTTTTTATTTTAGTCTGCTTATTGTGATTATTCTCATTTGCCTAAAAGTTAATCTGTAGCTTTTACATTTGATTAAATTTGTTCTATTTAGAATTTAATTTCAGAACTGTGTCTTGTGCATAAATATCATAGGGAAGCTAATTTCTACTCTTTTCCTCCCCCAAAAATTCTCCCATGACTTTTCACTATAATTAGAATAATTACCATGGCACAACATGTAGAGCCCTATATGATAGTTCTCTACAATATTTCTCTGATGTCATCTCCCATTCACTCCGTTCCCTTTCAAGATGTTCCATCCACAATAGCTCTCTGTATCTCCTACGTGAATATGACAAGCTCATCTTACTTACAAGCCTTTTCACTTGCTGTTTTCTTCCCTTCATCTTGGAAAGCTTTCTCCAGATATTTGCACGGCTGCTACATTTTTCATCCTTGCAATCTTGGTCCAGTTATCTCCTCAAAAAGGCATACCTCTTTGAGATATGAAACATCCACTGAAATGTTCTCCTAAATGTCTACCCTTCCCCTGCCATTGCCTAAGTTACTTTCTATTCCATATTGGCTTATATTAATATCTTCATAGTTCTTATCAGTAACTGAAATAATTTTATTTATTTATTTTTTATATTTATTGTCCTTTTCCTTACAACAGAAATAAGCTTTTTGAAGACATTTTTTGTTTAAACCAAGTAAACAGCCTTGTCTCATAGAAGCCTTTCAAATATTTTTTTGACTAATTGTGGCTAATCATAATACTGTTTTCTCAACATGTGCCCCAATTTGTTCTCCATTTTTCTCTCATTTATTTTGGCATGATTAGTTTTTCTTGTATTTGTAAACTCCCTTTTTCAAAGGATGTCTCTAAATAAAAATTCAGTTACTTTATGACAAAGAAACACAGAAGTGTTCAATTACACAAGCTCTTAATTATTGTGGAGTCTTTTCTAAATGTATAAATAACTGTGTTTCTTTTCATTTTGAAGTTAATGATGAACTCCCTGTGCTAGTTTTCTATTGTGCTGAACTTTTGTTTAAAACTTCTAGTGTTATTTATTTTTTTCTGTGTCCTTTGCCTTTTTCCAACTAGACCATAAGCTACTGGAGGCAGGGGACGTGTTCTGTCCTTTGGATACCTGTGGTGTTGAGTAGAGTGACTGAGTAGTGTTGAGCTGCTCAATAAACTCTGCTTAGTTGTTTTCATTGCAACTGAAGTCGAGAAACAAAGAGAAAAAAAGCTGAATTAACAAAACATTATTAATAATGATCACAATATCCCTGTAACAAAATTGGTAGAAAAAACGTTGATATTTTCTAATATATGGTTTATGTGTTTTGTTACAGAACTTTCCAAGTCAGCTCTTTTCATTGTTTGTAAGCCATTGTTCATGTTATCACAGTTATAATGGCATGGCCATTGTAGCTGATTAACCTATACTGGTATGGAAAGACACTAGAATCACACTTATGTTTTGGATTGAATAATTGTGTTCCTCCAAACTCTGTATGTTGAAACCCTACCCTCTAGTGGTATTGTATTAGAAGGCAGGGCCTCTGTGAAGTAATTAGCATTAGATGAGGTCTTGAGGGCAGAGGACACATGAATGGGATTAATGCCCTCATAAGAGTTCCAAGAGGGATTGCTTCTCCCTACTCTTTGCTGTGTGAGGATACAATGAGAAATTGGCAGTCTGCAACTCAGAAGAGAGCCCTTGTATGAACCTGACCCCCATTCTGGCAACCTAATCTTGGATGTCCTGCCTCCAGAACTGTGAGAAACATATTTCTGTTGTTTATAAGCTACACAGTCTATGAAATTTGTTATTGAAGCTTGAACTGACTACAAAAACTTCTATTAGACAATCTTTTACTTTCTTTAGGGGAAAAAAATACACATAAGTTAATGTTTTAACATCCTAGTGGGGTTAAAATCTTAGTAGGGTTAAATGCATGAATAGGTAAACAACGCTCTTTCAGGAAGATCTGATAGAAAATTACTTTTTCACTATAATTGAAAGAGATGTTATTACATTACAGCATTTGTGATATGCTGAATTTATTTTCAGTGCTTATAATATCTCATATTTTATGGAAATAAGAGTTTTAGTATGTGTTTATCAAATTAAAAATTGCCTCTAAGACTGTTCATTATGTTTCCTAAACTTTATCACTGATTATAGATACAAGGCACTTCTATCATTTATTTTAAAGACTGTTTATTAACTTGTCTTTAGGCTAGTTCAGATTGAGTATTGCTAAGAAATTAAGTGCTTTGGACAATCAGTAATTTGCATAATTATTGTTTTGGAGATAATTCTGTAGGGAATAGTCTGCATCTATGAATATTTATAAACTATCTGATTTATAAGCATAGAAACAATGAGTATAAGGTATCATTATTTGTTTATTTGAAAGATAATAAAATATCCATAGGGAGTAAATGTAATATCTTTGATATGGCTCAAATGACTTTATCACTAATCATATAATAGAAAAGAAAGAGAGTAAAGGGAAAATTTCCACTATTTAGATTACTCTCGCTTTCAGGACACAGTCCCTCCAATACTCAGTATAGTACTTTATGTTTGAGTGGGTGTATCTAGTATGATGATACATATGTAGCATTTATAAATGGTGTACCTCTTATCTTTGTATGTTGAGGTTTAATCTAGATCAAGGTCTGGCAAAGTTAATGCCTGTGAATTAAATCTGGCCCACTGTCTGTTTTTGTGAATAACATTTTATTGGAACAGAGCAATGCTCATTCGTTTGCATATCACCTGTGGCTGCTTTCATGCTATAATAGCAGAGTTGAGATGGCCTGCAAAGCCATGCCCTTTACAGAAAAAGGTGCGATCCCCGATCTACACATTAACCATATAGCTTCAGCTGACCTTCAAACTACTGAAACACTATGTTGCTGTATTTTTAAGTGTTCCATTCTGTACATGCTTTTCTTCCTAATTTTCATGAAAACATAGAAGGGTCTGCAGTGTCAACTAAGGATCCAAGAAATCTTTTTGATCCTTTTTTTCCATCTACATTTATAATCATAAACATTCAAAGTGAAGACATATAAAATACATTAATACAGAAACCGAAGATTCTGTCATAAAATGATGTTAAATTCTGTCAGTGGAATATCCAGTGTATAAGGTAATTATCCAGTGTATAATTCATATCTTGGAAAACCAGTCACAGAATTACATACCCTTGATGGTATGCACTGTGACCCTCCATAGCTGCCCTTCCCACCAAAGGAAGAATGATTTCCAGCAATTCTCCTCCCTCATTTTTACAGTTAAGGAAAAATGAGGAAAACCAACTCCAATATAACTATGAAAAATATTTTATATCTTTACTTAAAAACTTCTAATTTTAATAAAAATGAAGTATTGAATGAGATGACCTCAAGGGTTTTCTTTCAACTTTAAAATATTATAATATTTCTCAAACTGGTGTAAGCATTTATCAAGCAAAAAAATGCCCTTTTACTCAATTTACCTTTTGTTAGAAATCAAAATAGCTGTTTTTCATAAGCTTGTTCTCTGTACAGATAAGTCATAAGGAAGTAACTGCAAAAGAAGAGCTAAAGAAGTGGAGAAATATGCCATGTTCATAGATTGTAACTCAATATTGCGAAGATGTCAATTGTTTACAAATTCTATTGATTCAATAAAATTCCAGACAAAATCCCAGTAGGCTTTTTGTTGCTGTTTTTGTAGAAATTGGTAAGCTGATTATAAAATTCATATGGAAATACAAAGGACTTAGACCAGCCACACACACACACAAAACAACTTGAAAAAGAACGATGTTAAAGAACCTAAATAAACCATTTGATTTTAAGACCTACTTTAAAGCTACAGTAATGAAGACAGGTATGTTACTGGAACTGGGATAGGCAAATAGATAAATTGAACACATATATGGTCAATTACTTTCACACAAACACACCAAAGCAGTTCAATAAAAGAAGGGAAAATCTTCAACAAATGGTCCTAAAACAACTGGAAAATAAACTTCTACCCCTACCTCATGCCCTACAAAAATTAAATTGAGGTATATTATAGATGTAAATTCAAGAGGTAAAACATAAAACTTGTAGAAAATAAAATAGAAGAATATCAGTGTGGCTTTGGATATTTGAAGATTCCTGAGATAAGACACAAAAATCCCACCACAAAAGGAAAAAAACAAATGAATTGGATTTTACAGTACTTAAATTTTTTTCTCATCAAAAGATATTAAGAAGATAAAAATAAGCTGAAAACTTGAAGAAAATATTTACAACATTTATATCTATGAAGGTAAAAATATATAAAAATAACATATATTCCAGAATATATAAAGAATTATACAAGTCAACAATTAAGACAAACAACCTCAATAAAAAATAAATAGACTAGAACAGATACTTGAACGAAAAGAATAGAATAGAAATGAATGGCCAAAAATCATATTAAAATGTTCTCAATATCATCATGGAAATGCAAATTAAAATCATGATGAAATATTACTTAATACTCAGACAAATAGCTACAATTTTAAAAGGTTGATAAGAACAAAGTTGAGAATGAAAAACTGGAACTTTCATATTGCTGTTGAGTGCATAAAATGGTACAACCTCTTAGAAACAGTTTGGCAGTTTCTTATAAAATTAAAAATGGATCTACCTTGTAATCCAACAGTTTCACTCCTGGATATTTACTGAAGTGAAATACAAGTACAAAAAGCATGTTTCTATTTGTTTTATTCATACTAGGTAAAAACTGAATACAACTCAAATTTTCATTGATAGGGCAATAAATAAATAAATGGTAATACAATCATCAATGTATTACTACTCAGTAATATAAAGGAGTAAATTATTTAAACTCATAACAGCATGGATGAATCTCAAAAATATTATGTTGAATGAAAGAAAGACACAAAATAGCACAAAAACTATGTATTTCAATTTATATAAATTTCAAGGACACACATAACTCAAAAACTGGAAGCAATCTAAATGTCTATCAATTGGTAAAGGAATAAGCAAAATGTGGCATCCATACAGTGGAATATTACTCAGTTAGAAAAAAAAAATGAGCATCTGATATATCTGATACAACAGGTAAAACTTGCTAGGTGAAAGAAGCTAGACACAAAAGACTACATATGTCTGATTCCATATATATACGAAATCCAGAAAAGGCAAATCTATGATGACAGAAAGCAGATCAGTGGTTGCTGGGGCTTGGAGTGGGAGTAGGGATTGACTACAAGTGGGCACGAGGGAACTTTGATTTAGTGGAAATGCAGAACTGGATTGTGGAAATGGTTGTACAACTATATGAATGTACTAAAAATCATTAAATTGTACACTTACAATGGATGAACTTTATGATATATATATTATATATTTAAAAAGAACAGACAAAACTAAATGTATGGTGATAGAAATCAGAACAATGGTTGACTCTAAGAAAGGGTAGGGATTGAATAGAAAGGAGAAGTAAGGAGCTTTTTGGGATGACGGAAATAATTCCATGTTTTGATTGGGCAAGTTGTTGTACATTGGTGCTTGTAATTGTTAAAATTCATGGAACTCTACAGTTATGATTTGTATATTTTTATGATATGTAAATTATACCTCAAATTAAAAGAAAAAGTCACTACAAATTTGGACTTTGTTGACTTGGAAGAAAGTAGCAGTAAGAGTTACCTAGATTAAAATTTGCTTAATTCTGAGGGATGAAGGAAGCAGCCCTGGAGGAAGATGCTAATTGTATGGATTTTATCTTATGTGAAGTAACTTCTGGGGCAGAAAAAATATGCAGAAGCTTGAGGAGAGAGAAGTGATATTTACGTAGAATTAGTTTACTACTTTACATACACGTGACTTAGTAAAAGGAAGTAAAATTAAGTGTCTCTTATTTTTAAGAGAACACATTTCTGCTGCAGAAACCATTGCCACTTTTTTTCATGCCAAAATCTTTAAGAGGTATGTTACGTGCGGAGAGCTCTCCTCAGTTTACATCTGGAAGCACAATGCAGAAGGTATGGTAATTATCCTGATTTGGTCATCACATATTGCATACATATATTAAAATATAACTCTGTACCCCATAAATATGTGCAATTAATACCTGCAAATTAAAAAATAAATTTAAAAAAATTATTCACAATAATTAAGTCCACTCTCTTCCTTCTTAAGAAATAAGACTAAGAGGTGAAAAATGAGGTGGAGTAATAAAATCCAACCCATGTGTTAAACCAAAAGGCTGAATTGCATCCTAGAGTTTAACCTACTTGAAACAAATCTTCCCTGGTTCCCAGAATGAATTCTTACCTTCTCCAGGACTAGATTTCTGCATACTTCCAATGATGTAGGGTCACTTTTATGTGTAGCTACTATTTATAGAGGCTTCACTGACACCAGACAGAATCTCCATGCACTCCATCTCAGATTCTTTCTATATGTTTTCTGCTGTATAAACCTTGCACCTACCAAGGATATAGAGTATAGGAGATATACAACTTTAAATGTTTGGTGTTTCTGGAGTAATCTTTCTTCACAATTACCTGTCTATCATGGAATTATCGTTATACTAGAGTGTTTCCAGTGGAGGAAAATACTGCCTGCGAACCCAGATGTGCAGATATTCCTACAGTCTTCTACTGTTGTAAAGTTTGCCAAGATGCACAAGCATAGGAGACATTCTTTAGGCAAATGTTCTGTACACATTATTACTAGCTCTGCTTGGATCTCAGACTTGTTCAAACTGGTTGGACTATATGTAATCCATCAGAGTCACGTTTTTCCTTTTAGCTTGAAAGAACCAAGTGACTTCATTCTCCTAGGCCCTAGGCCTATGTGTCGATCTGATTCCTTGAGTCTACCGATTTCGAAAAAAGAAGTATGCAAAGTAGAATCCAAGAGAATCATGTTCTAGTTAGAGACAGAGCTGATCTAGATTATCTCCTCCTTGTCTTCCTTTTGGAGCCCATCCAAATACATTATACCCAGGCCCTTTCACAGGATTGGGAGATGCAAGATCACTGAGTAGATGAAGATAGCAGGTTTTCATGGGGAGATAATAAAATTAGTTTTGAATATTAATATCCTCTTAAAATTCTAGTAAGCATTTTGAAATGCAAGACTGGAACCTGGGAGAGAAGTTAGGACAAGAAAAAGATTTATAAGTTATTTGCATAAAGTACTTAGGGCCATGAAAACAGGTAGAAGACTGTGTAATAAATGAGAAATAGTATATATTTGAGATGGGAATGCCTAGGTTTAGTTCTAGTTCTATTACACTTTAGCTGAGGTATCTTGGGCAAATTACCTAACATCTGTGATTCTCAGTTTTCTCATTTTTTTTTTATCGGGGTTTGCCTTAGGTTATCTAACACCATCCTTTTAGCTCCACAATTTCTACTATAGTAAGAAATTGTTAAAGATGAAAGTGCAGAGATAAAATAGAGAGAATCTGTTAAGTACCGAGTGGAATTGAGACTTAAGGCAGATTTCAAAGATGAGACCAACTTAAGAATGTGCATATTTGAATGAGATTATTTGTTTCTTGATTAACACATGAACTTTTTTCTTTCCCTTCTGGTGGATATTAGTTCCCAATTTCCATTAAAATTTCCTCTTCGTAAGGTAAAATGCAGTTTTCTAAAGAAATTACAATAACTGAAACTAATGATGGTTTAAGCATCCAAAATATCATTCATTTTAGGATGATATTTCTATGATAAAATAGCAACTGATTACGACCTGAATGGGGTAGGAGAGAAGCAAAGTCAATTGGTTCCAAGATTGCATACATATGAGATACTGTAATTGAAGATGGGGCATAAGAAGAAATGGAAATTAAGGAGTTGTAATCAAATGGGTGTCTGTATAAGGAGGTCAAAACACTATACAGACATCGAATTAATCCTTATTATATCTTTAAGAGGCAGGTAAGAGAACAGATATTATTTTCAGTTAGAAATAAATGGCTGGTGTTTATGGGGTAGGCACATGGCACAAGCAGAGACAGTCATGTCACCACTAAAAGCATGTGCCAAGAACCACCCACCTGTTATGTGTCCTTGGGCAAGTTGCTTATTTGGGATTCAATGTACTTGCTTATAAAGTGGGAATAATAATGGTTATTAGTGGCTGTTAGGATTAAATAACACATGTAAAGTGTTTCTAATGGTGTCTGCCACATAGTTAACATAGTCAATATAAATTACCTTTACCACTGTTACTACTATAATGACAATCTACACCATACAGTGAGGTTTTGATAAATGTAAAGGAGAATTAATGTTTCTTCATTCTTATTTTAGGGCTCCCATTCTGTAAATGTGGCCTGGGAAGGACAGGGACTATGAGAGTCCCTGTGGCAGTTCACAATGTGGTCTCTATTATGTTAAAATTTTTGAGTACAAAACTTACTTATGACATTTCATTGAAGACAGATGGAAATTAACAAATAACACTTTTTTCTTTTCTCGTTACTTTTGTATTTTTTTGTCGATAGTGGTAGCAGGATTTGGGCTAGAGAGTCATTGTTTGTTTGAAGGGTATTTCCCCTTGAGAAAGGGGTCAATGAAAAGCAAAAGCTTGGGAGATTTTGCACAAGAGTATAAGAGCAAGATAAAAAATTAGAGATGTTAGAAAAAAAGGTGAGCAAAGTCAGACCAATAGCTTGTTGTACAGTCTTTTAGATTCTACGTCTACCCCACACTGCTTCAGTATTTACTTCCAATCCACCCTTTTAGATAAGCTCGCTACCCTCTGAGAAACTCCCTTTCCTTAGTTCCTTAATCCATGTCTTCTTGATCTTATAATACATGATTCAAAACATTCTCATTGGCCCCCCCACTCAGTTCACCTATGGAGTCACATCAGCATACGTGCATTATTTGCACTGTGTTAATTTGCACTAACTTACGTTTCTTTGGAAACCTATTTTAGTCCATTTGTATAGAATGTATAATCAGTACTATTGAAAGTTCCCTGATGTCAGGGACCACATCTTCTATTTCTATTGCATCTCCCTAGAGTACCTGTCATAATGCTCAGAAGCATTTATTAAGCACCCAGTAATGCTTAAGAATGTTACTGACAGGACTTTCACACAATTGAGACAGCAATAAGATGTCTAAGAGATTTCTGGGAGACAAGCAGAGAAACAGAGGCCAGAGGTGTACAGATTTGCGTTTTATTCATATAATGAGAGTAGTTTCACCAGACAAAAGTCCTAGTTTTTCTTAAACCTTTTCATGTATGTAAGTGTTCCATGTCTTTAAGCATTTTCAATGTCTTTTTTGGTATGCTCTTATAAAATTTGTATGCCTTTCTTTCTAAGGAAGATGACCCTAATTGAAAGGTGAATGAATACCATAATTTATATAATGGTATTATTTTTTTTCTAGTATTCTCCAATTATGGAGAGCTTTAAAATTGTCTCTCTTAGCTAACTATGCCATGTACTGTAATTTAAAAAATGAATTCATTTTACCATTTTTATCTTCTTGTGACGTATCATCATCAAATTTTCAACAGTGTATGTTATGTGACCAGCATATAAAAATCTAAAACAAATCAAACATTCTTTGAACAATATGGAGTATATTTTAATTATGAATATAATTTGGTATATATCTTAGTTTGATGTGAAAAACATTCTGGGAGAAATCTGTATATCAAAAGAAAACCAAAGAAACCTAATTTTTTCCCTTTTTAAGTTTTTTTGAGCTAGTGCTATAAATGCAGGAGGAAGAGAGAAAATTATATAAGCAGTACAATATACACTGAAGATACATTCTTGCAAGAAAACACTATTGTGCATAATTGACTTGGTGAAAAGTTATCAAAGGATCTTCACTTCAGACACTTGAGACAAATCATATGGGCCATAACTCAGGTGTAATCACAATATAAATATTCATGCATTGTATAGCTTTTATGGTAATATTAAAGTGTGTGCAGTATATATGTGTGTGTACACCTGTTTATAATGGATTCTGATTAAAATGTCTTGTAAAAATTCAGAAGAATCTTTGAGATAGTAATTTTTTTAAAAAAAGAGTCTTGAGAAAGGAAAAAATAAAAATATTGTCACAACCCTGAAATGTACATAATATAATATTTTTATGGTAATGGTCATTGATATTAATGCTGTCTCCCATGTGATACAGTGTGCAAGAGAGGACTGATTATCAGCAAAACAACACAGTCATAGGTCTAAGCTCATGTCTAGCATGTAAAGTAAATTTGGTCCTCTCTGCTAAGCATATGAGGAATTAGTATCAGTTATATTCCAGGGGCTAATATGTAAATAAGGTGAATGGTCCTTGGGCCTCAGTACATTCAGTTTTTTTTGTAGCAAGTACCTTTCACTTCAGGTGCCATATTAAGGTAACAATCAGATAACCAGTACACTTGTACTTAAAATAAATGAGGGCTTATTTGCCTTGGAGTGATTGGAGTGGCTTCTTTCATTTGTTTTCACCTTGCTGCTCTCAAGCATCATTACTTTTTGTCCCTTGTCCAGATCAAAAAAGCATCAGGTCTAATATCAAGAGGAATTTCTGTAGTTCTCAATTATAGATCATTTTCAAGGAAATGTGTATTGGACTTTTTGTGAAGACCACTAGTAGCCTGAAACAAGGCATTGAAATGCAAATACAAGATTCTTTGTTTGGAACATTTTTATGAATTGCTAGCATAATTTTTACATCCTTTTAGAATGTATTAGAAAAGATTATAAATTTTTGTGCAGTAGTTCTGTGAGCCAAATTTAGTATTTTATAGAAAAGAAAACAAGGTAAGCACACTTTCTGCTTTTTGATGTACTTAAGTTGAGATGAGAAGGAATATTAGTGTCCCTTTCCTTCCTTCATCAGTGTATTTGTACACTTCTATCAAAGTTGTGATCAATAAGTAGCACAAAGCTGTGTAAATGAAAGCAAAACTGCAAAAATGCTGGTAAGGGTTTATTTTCATTGATACTATTTTCTAATTTCCAAACAATCTAGAGTCTGACAAATACATGGTAGTTTCATTAGGCAGGTTGATTTGGAGAAAAACAAATAGAGAAAAAGGTTTGTATAAATATCTGAAGGCCACCTTGATGATATGTGGTGTTTGAGATGGGTGTGATTTAGAATTGTTCTGTGTAACTATTCTGATTAGATCATAATCTAATATATTCATTTCTAGAAACAACAAATTGTACCCCATAAACATATACAATAAAAAAAATTAAGAAAAAATAAGGAATTGTTCTGTGTTTTTTCAAATCAAAAGGGAAATGGGAGAAATTCTTTGATATTTTACCTGATATGTTGGTTATGGCATATCTCCTGGGAGTCACATTAAAACAAACAGACAAAGAAAAACCTCCCACAAAGACTGTTCAAATTGTGAATAGGTGGCCACCTGGCAAAAATGTGCATATCAAACTATAAAGGCTGGATATATCTATATACAATTTACCATTATAATATACAACTCATGAAAAGTTAAAACATTTATTGTTCTGTTCCAGTAGTTCTCAAAAGTAATGCCTTGAGTTGCAACTCCGTAGATTCTGACTTAATGTGTCTGAGGTGGGGCTCAGGAAAGGGTAATTGTTTTAAGTTCTCTGGGTGATTCTGGTATGAATACATAGTTGAGAACTACTGCTTTGCACCATGGGCTCTCACAGGAAAGCAAAGACTTTAGGTTGGACTGGCCCTCTGTTGAAATCCTGGCTCTACCACTGCCTGTGTGGCCTTGTGCAGGGTACTTTCAGATGCTTCCTCCTCAATGACATGGGAAACATAAATGCACAGGATTCCTATAAAATTACATTTGGTAATGTTTATAAAGCCTTTGGTATGGTTCAGCAATGCTTATTCTTCATCTTTCGTGCATTTCTTAGTCTCTGATAACCTTAGGTATAAGGTTACCTTGTCTTATAATATTAGGTAAAATTAGTGTCACCACCTTCAATATATTATCTAGTAAAATTTTCAGCGTTTTCGAGATTTCTTTGGAGATGAGGTAATAATGCATTATAATTACTTTGGCTCTTTTTACCTGCTTCTTAAATTCTCAGTCTCTGCCTCCTGTTTTGCTTCTTGCTTCTGACTCCATTTTTACTTTGTAATGTACCACTGGAAAAGGTCCCTATCCCTTTGCTAATAAAAGTATCATCAACTGTAGCTGATTTTACTGAAGGTTTGTGATTCAGTAAAAAGTTGCATATCAGATAGCCCTTTTCTTAAAACTCTCTCAAGCATTTCTGGCTCTAAGGAATTTTTATAGGTTATCTCTTCTACTGGGGGTCTGACCTCCTTTCATGTTGCTGTGCCCCCTTTGTTTCTCCTTCAAACTCTATCACACAGTTGAGCTCAGTTGGTTAGAGCATGATTCTGATATCACCAATGTCCAAGGTTTGATCCCTGTACCAGCCAGCTGCTGGGGGAAAAAAAAAAAAGAAATGTGCATTTTGACAAGATCTCTGATCATTTCTATGTAGTGGAGCCTTCAACCAAACAGTGGTAACATTGGTTTGTGCCAAGGTTCTTAAACTTGAGCACACATCAGAACCCTTTGAGAGCTTGGTAAAACATGCATTGCTGGGCCCCATCCACAAAGCTTCCAGTTTAGTAAATCTGGGCAGGGCCTAACAACTACATTTCTAGCAAGTTTTTGAGTCCTGCTACTTATTCAAGGAGCACACTTTGTGAACTGTTGGTTTAGTCCAGTGGTTCTCAAGTGTGTGCGATTTTGTCTCCAAGGAGACATTTACCAATGTCTGGGAACACTTCTGGTTGTCACAAGTGGGGGGGTGCTACTGACATCTCATGGGCAGAGGACAAGGATGATGCTGAACATCCTTCAATGTGCAGGACATCACCCTTACCCCACAACTGAGAATAGCACAACCCCAATGTCTGTAATGTTGAGTTGGAGAACCACTGCTTTAGTGGCATTTTCTGGGGCAGAACATGTAAAGGGTGAGATAATCTAGCAGTAACAGGTGCCCATGGTTCATATACGTAGAGACAGTAGGGAATTGGCTTTAGAGCAGTGCTGTGGATTGAATGTCCTCCCCCCAACTCATTGAAGCTTGAATTGTGTCCCCAGAGGTTTATGTATTGGAATTTGGCTCCCGCTGTGACTGTTGAGAAGATGGGAATTCTATTGTTATAATTGAAAGGTGGGGTCTTGAGGAGGTGATTAGATTGTAGGACCATGCCATAGTAAATTGATTGAAAATGGTGGTCATAGGTGTGGGTATGGAGGGCTTTAAAAGGAAAGAGAATGAGGAGGTTAGTTTCTCTCTGCTTCCACCATCTTGCATTGTTAGAACCCTGGGTCACTGTCACAACCACCAAGGCTCTCACCAGATGTGTTCCCTGGACTTTGGACTAGCCTTAGAAAGTGTAAGCAATACATTTCATTTTCTTATAAATCACCCAGTTCCAGATATTTTGTTATAAGCAGCAGAAATGGGCTAATACAAGCTGCTAAGTGGGATTTGCCAAAGACATTCTGTAAAAGAAGTAGCTTCATACTTTTAATGAGCCACTCATTTCCCATCTTGCTCTCTACCCTACAGAGCTGATCTGAATGAAAAGGTCCTTTTGAAATCAATAGAAACTGTATTCTGGATGGGAGAAAGGATGAAAAGAAACAGTTATGTTAATTCTGATTTAACCAAGGTTGCTCATTCCTTTTGATTAAACTGCAGTTGAAAGGAGGTAGATGAAATGATGCAATTGAATGGACACCAAAAAAATGATAGCAATGAATGACTCTAAAGGAAAACATAAGTAATGACAGATGTAATGTGGATTAGCTAATTAAAAAAGTATTCTCTTTGTAAGGCTGCACACAGATATTTAGACACTCTAAGTCAGCTATCTGACATTTGCTGCCTAAGGTATAAACTGATATAAGGAGTTTTCTTACTTTCTTATATTCACAGCAATCAAATAATTGTAATAACTCCAAGGCTGGCAAAATATTATTAAAGAGTAGAAATCTGACAGGTGAGATTTTTCTCAGAGGCTGGAGAAAATATTGAATTACTTTAAGTTATAGGTGGTGGCAAAGGAAAGTACATGCAGATTTTTTTAACAAGGTATATGTAAAACAGGTTGCATTTTACTGAGGCTTATTTAAAACACTGATGATGGAGTTTAGCTCAAGCTAAATAACATACTTATGAAACTGGGTGCATACTTAGGTACTGAACAGCCTAGGATTTCATGTTGGACCAACCACATGGAAATATTTTGGAAAAGGCCTCCTAATTAATGCCTTTTAAAAGACAAAATTAGCAGAACATACTTGGATCTTCATTCTCCCACTGTTCATCACTTAGTTGAATGGCTAGGGGAATGAAATTCTTCTTGGGAAGGAAGAAAGACAGCTAGAAAGACCAATCTCCAGCCAGGAACTCCACCTTGCTCCCCACTATTTCTATTATTTTTCCTTTGCTCACCAGTGACAATCCTAGTCACATCTTAATGGCCAACAATATCTTTAGAAATATTAGGTATGTTTTATTTTTTGTATGTAAATATATCATCATTGTCATCACTATTATTAATTTCTTTGTAATGTATAGTTCTGGTTCTGTGGGTTTTAATTTCCATATCTGTAAAATGTTCTTAAATATTTTTCTCCTTGGAATGCTTTTGTCAATTTAGTGTATTAAGAAATTTTAATATGTAAATAAAATCTGATTGGCTGCTCTGATTGAATCTTAGTTAGAACCAGAGGTTGGGAGTCAAGGCCTATTCCCTTGCTCCTCATGGTGGCTCCTGGGGGAGTATTATGAAGGCTTTAAGATTCCACAGAGCACGGTTTAAAAATCAATGATCTAAATTTTTAGGTATCCTCTAAAATCTCTTCAAGCTTGTCACTTCTTACCTCCAGAAGTGGCTTATGTACCTTACTTACGTTTAAAATTAGGGTAAAAAGAAATACCTGGAAATCTGACTCAGAAGTTTCTAGTAACAAAATTTAAAAAAGAAAGGCAATAGGTTACCTGATTCTCTTTGTCTAGTGTCTAAAATGTTTGATTTAATACTTGGGGGTTTTTAGCAAGTTTATTTAGCAATATAACAGATATCCTCAAGTGTGATTTGATAAAATATGAAGTGCTACTAGATATATTTCATTTTCTTTTATTATTGATCCAAGCTGAGTATATACAACTGAATCTTGAATTTCAGAAACATAAAGAGCATTTGTGAGAGAATTAAGGTAAATCTAAAACTGTTGCTTTATTGTGACCTCACTTGACTTACAGGAATTATGGTTCACATGTCCCTTACACTGAAATCATTTACAAGTGTTAATGATTTCAATCTTCAATTATAGGCAAGACTGAATTTTCTACAAAATGAATTACATGCTCTATATTGTGGTTTAAAAGAAGATTCTTGTGTTTATATCTACACAGTGTCCAGGAGAAAGAGTTGGTGTGCCCTCATGAAATTAAGAAGATCTGACTTGTCTGAATGCAGAGTGGGCACCTGTGCACAGTGTTGTGCAAAAGGGATTCCTGCAATTAAGGGCCATGTTTTCTCTTTTGTAAAAAACTGTTTTTAGTATGTATGAATGCCTGTACAAATCAACTGAGATAGCAGAGCACCTTCCAGAGATCAATAAAGAGCTGGTTGTATCCTAGAAAACTTTGAGTATTGGTTGTCACATAGTCTACAGCTTCGACCTTAACTAAATTTAGCAATCACTTCAGATAACATCTGATGTTGACTTTATTGTTTTTATTTGTCATTCGGTATACGTTTATACACAAAATGGATGAGAGAATTGACTTAGGGGTAAAATAATCAGTGGGTCCAGCTGAAAGTTGCAAGATATTTAGAGTATTTTATTTTTTGTATAGTTAATATCTGGTTAGCTCTTTCTTAGTTCTTCTCCCTCTTTTCTGTGTACTTTAAAAACTTTTGTCCTTTTATATAATGATAATTGTCACAGAAAATTTAGAACCTAAAATAAGTGCAAAATAAATATTATCTACAATGTCACAATCCAATGATAATCACCATTGACATTTTCATTTTAATCTTCCTTTCCATTCTTTTTTATATGCAGATATTTTTGCTTACTAATAAAAAAGAGATTTATATAAATACCATTACGTTACCCATTTTTTTATGCCTAACAACATTAGGTAAACATCTTTCCATGTATAAGATATTTACCTACCAAATTACTCTTAATGCTCTATATAGTATACCATTGTATGGATCACTATAATTTATTTAATTTTCTATTATTGAATATTTAGGGTTCCCCCCCAATTTCTATTATAAATAATATTCTAGTGAAAACTGTTTTAATTAAATCATTGCATGCATTCAAAAGGATAGACTTTTTTTTTAAGTTTTTTTTTTTTTAGCGGTTTCAGATTCACAGCAAAATTGAGAAGGTAAAGTGATATCCTGTATATCCCCTACCCCCATATATGCATAGTCTTCCTCATCTTCCACCAGAATGGTACATTTTTTACAACTGATGAACCCACATTAACACATTATTATCATCCAAAGTTCATAGTTTACACTAAATTTCACTCTTGGTGTTGTACATTCTATGGGTTTGAACAAATGTAGAATGACATGTATCCACCATTATAGCATCACAGAGTATTCTCACTGTGCTAAGCATCCTCTGTGCTCAATCTGTTCATTTTATTATGGTTATAAAACAATACTTCCTTCTTATTTTTAGAATAATACTTAGTTTTACTCTAATTAATAATAATAAATCATTCCCTGTAGACAATTACAGAAAATCATGAAAAGGAAATAAAAATAAGCCTTAATTTTAACAACTGGAGAAAAATATTTTAAAATTTTGGTACAGATTCCTATCTATGTTTTTCCACCTAATTATAAAGTAAGATATATTAACAATTGAAAACATGATAGTAGAGAAATCTGTAAAGATGATAAAATTTTATTCATTATACCAATTCCATGAAGTGACTACTGTTACAATGTAGATTTCATATAGTCTTTTCTTCTATATATTTTTACATATTTAAGCTCATATTCGATAGATAGGTTTGTGTTGTGATTTCATTACTTTTTGCTATAGTAAAATAATTTCCTCATTAAGAACTCTGATTTTTAATGCTCCTTAATAGTTTATTTTGTGGGAGTATTTTCTATTACTTGGCCATTAGCTTATTATTTGACAGCTAGCTTGTGTTATTTTGTATATAAATATTACTAATACTGTCTTTAATGTATATTAATGCATTTTTAATGCACATTGTATTATTTCCATATATTGATTCTCCCAAGTGGAATTAGAGGTCAAATGTTATGAACTTTATTTCAGAGGTTTCTTACGTTCCTGGTTAATTCATGCTTGTAAACTCATGTCAGCAGCATAAAAAGACATATTCACTTTTCTATTTTCTTAGGAAGGGTAAATGTAATTTTCAACTTTAGTAAATTATTTTTGTATAAATGGAAAAGTATCAAGAACAAATATAGTGGCGTGTATAGGTATTTATTTGTTGTTGTACTTTAGAATCCTCATATATTTTCTTCAAATATCTCTTCCTGAATTAGCAAATTGTGTGAGAAAATACATACTTAATGTTTTTTAAGTGATTGCTATGTTAATAATGGTTATTCACCAATCAGGCATTTTCAAATTCCTATGTACCAGGCATGGTCCTACAGGCTGGGTTTATTCTACCTTTTCTTTTCTTATTGTATTTAATTCCACAGAAAACAAATTGATTGGGAAGATCTAAGTAGATTAATTCATTTAATGAACACTTATTGTATATGTTCTGCCATATGGGAGTTAAGTGCTGGCAGACATGATTCCTGTCCTCAGGAGTTCATAGTCTAGTGGGGGACAGCAAGTCAACAAATGACTGTAATGTAGAGTGGGAGATGCAGGAGCATGGTATGCTTGTTGTCCTGGGGAACAGAGAACAAGAAGTGACCTCTCTGTGGGGGGAAATGATCAGGGGAAACTTTGCTTAAGGAGAAGGCAGTTGGCTAATATGAGAGGATGCAAGGCAAGGGGGTAATTAGTACTTTAGTCTCGAGATAAAGAGAAAAATCCAAGACACACAGCAAGTTAGGAGATGACATTAGCCTTGGTGAAATCAACAAAAGCTTTATGAGTCAATTAGATAATGATTTTATGCAATTAAGCTTGATTAACATGAGATACTTTTGTGTTAAGTTTGATTAGTAGATATTTGCATGTTTAACAATAAAAGTCCATGGTTTGATTCCTGTACCAGCCAGCCACCAAAAAAAAAAAAAAAAAAAAAAAAAAAAAAAAAAAAAAAAAAGAACAATACAATAAACTAAAACAATCTATGTGTAGTAATTTTATTTTTCTACATTTATAAAATATATACATGCTTACTGAAAAGTGAAAATATAGAAAAAAGAAGAAAAACATTATTCAGGCTTAATCACTGTTAACATTTTAGTGAACATGTTTTAGAAATCTTTCTAAACTTACTAACACCCTTTCAAAAAAAGAATTGGATACTAAATTACAGCAGATAGGAGGAGTAAATTCTAGTGTTTGATAGCACTGTAGAGCAACTATAGTCAACAATAATTTATTGTATATGTTCAAATGGCTAGAAGAGAGGATTTTGAATGTTCCCAACACCATAAAATGATAGATGTTTGAGGTGATGGATATGCTAATTACCCTGATTTGATAATTACACATTGTATACATGTATCAAAATATCACACTGTACCCTGTGAATATGTACAATTATATGTCAAATAATAAAAAAAATTAGATAAAAATATTGAATTATATAATGCATATGGCTTTTTTTACCTGTTTCTTCTCACATAACATATCATGAAGTCTTTCTCAAAAGAAACATAAATTACTATCTTATATATGTATATAAATATTGTTCCATTGTGTGGATATGCCACAATTTTTAAAACAAACTCACCTCTTTTAGTATATTTAAGGTAGTTTACCTTTTTTTTCCTATTAGATAATGCTATGATAATGTCTTTTTTTATAGTATCTTTGTTCACTTCTTTATTTCCTTAGGAGGAATTACTGGGTTAAAGTGTATAGTATATATTTCAAATGCTGCCAAATTGGCCTCCTGAATGTTTGTATCATTTTATTTGTATTTTCACTAAGCAGTGTAAGAGAACATAACCAAATCGTACTCTGACTTGAATTGCTTTTCTTGTAAAGGTAACAGGATTCTGCTCAAAATAAAATCATCAAAGCCAATGTACTTCAATTAGGCTTATGATTAAATTATAAATAGGAAGAGATCAATACCTCTGTGCTTCTGAATTTACCCCCTTAACAATATTAAATGAAAGTCTAACAGACAAAAATGAATGTAAATAAACTTAAAGTAATATAATTTTATATATTTATGAGATATTTTCTGTAATGAATTAATAGAAATTTGTATTTGTTTTGTATTTTATTGGGATGTCTTGATACTAAGAGGCTTCACGTTTTCTGTTGTGTTCTATTATTGAATAGTAAGATCACTCAGATTTTTGTACCTACAAGCTATAAAATGTCTTCAAAGACATTCACAGAGTAAGTTTTGCTAACTCAAATGACATTCCATTCCACTAGAGTAAGTTGCTACTTAATTCAGTATCCTAAATTAACACTGAGTATTCTCAAAGAATTAAGACAGCTTTTCAAAGTGTCCAATTTACTACTAGAGTGTTTCCAACTCAAGTTCTGTATTAATATATAATCAATTTTTTATAATTACTATGCATCAATAGCTTAGCTATCCAGAATTCTCGGTGAATGGATCATTTTAGACAGCCATTTTCTGAATAGAATTTTTTCTTCTAAGAAAAAAAATTTCAGAATTACCTTTTACACTTCCTTGCCTTGTTTAAATAAGCCTCAGGAAATTGTTATATACTTGACTGTTGCATTGTCCTCAGGACTTATTAAATTTTATTTGTGTTCATGCTAATTGATCCCATGTTGCTCTGCTGAAAATTCTTGAGCCTGCTTTGTGTTTTTCAGTCTTATGCTATTTGTCAATTGTCACTTTTTCTGTCAGTATATCTGCTTCCTCTATTTCTAATTTGTTGGTGCTACTCTGGCATAAATAATGATGCTTGTTAAAATTGTATAAAGTAAAAGTAGATCAGACATGAAAAGGAAATGGCAGCTGCTTCTTGAGTTAACGAACAAGCATTTTCCTTTACAAATATATATTTTGTTAATATACTGGTCAGCTCAGGAGTACATTTTGCTAATTTCTGACTCTTGCTAAGTTTTCAATAGGTAAGCTATTGTTCTTACTCTAAGTGTTCCTTTTAACTAAAACTAAATGTCAAGCAAAAATGAGTTTTATCAAAGGCATAGGAAAAACTTTCATGCCTTTCTTCCACACTATCATCAGATTAAGTTGCAACTTCACCTTGAATTGCAAAAACTGTAGTCTCTGTGTGGAAATTTCCTTACTTCTGTGCTCTTCCAACATGAGCTGACCTCTGCCTGTGAGGTTCTGTGAGTTTATGAACATGAGCTCTGGTTTTCACCCTACTTCTCCCATTGCTTTCAAATCTTTTTTTTTCTTTCTGGTAAAAATTGAAGCAAGTATCGGGGTGGTTTATCTCATTTTTAGCAACACATGCATTAGAGAAGAGGAACTGATCCTGTTGTGATTCAAGAGAAATAGGCATACCATATATTTAGAGAATGTCTGGCCACAGTTACTGGATTAAATTGGAGTTAAAATTCTCATTTGAATTTGACAGGCCAATTATGCACTGACATCCTCCTTGGTCTGAAACCGAGTTAGAACTTTTTGGCCAATGCACTGAGAGATGAGGAAAAAACTCTTAGAGGAATCACTGATCATAGACATAAAGTTTTAAAAAAGAGAGCATGTCTAATGATGTAAGTTATTATTTAAAAAAAGTTAAAATACATATCTAATCTTCTAACCAATATTTATATTGATTAGGGTTTTCTTGTTACCTAATTTAGAGAACATAATTATAAAATAAATTAAAATAAGTAATAGCTTTAGGGAGCATTAGAAATGACATTTAGTTATTGCAAATGACACTGAAGCACCTGAGCCCTGTGTCACCCTTCTATTTAATTTAAGGACAACGTAGCTAAAGTTAAGTAGATTATTTTCTGATATGCATGAAGTTGTTTGTCATTAGAAAACTCCTGACTAATCTGTTTCTCGTTTTTACTAAGAACAGGATAAATCACACATAATCCACTCATATTCTTCTAGATTCTTTTTGGAATAGTCCTATGAGAGGCAGGGGACTCTAAGAGCCTCATGATTTTATTTTTAAAAGACCAACAAAAAGAATGGAAGGATATGAGAATTTTCTCATTTAAATGACACATAAAGAGAAAGATCTTGCTCAATTCTAGGTTAAAGATGTTGGTCATTTTCTTCCCATCAGTGATGCTGCTGATGGGGAGCACTGACCTCAGGCTTTCTCCTTCCCATTATCTGCACATATGTCACTTTTCCATTTCTGAAAGAAGTGCTTAACATATTATATGAAACTACGACAAAGGTTTTGTGGTTACTATTTTTCAAAATTATTATATACATATCCATGTGGTTTTGGAGAACTCTTGTATTTCACTTTTATTTGCAGTTTGTAAAAACTATGACATGAATGCTTATTTATTTGAAAGTATACTATGATTAGATGTAAATCCTTTTAATAGGAGGAAGATTGATGGTCACATTTTCATCATTCTTCTTACCATTCTCTTCCATGAATATCTTTGACAAAGTTTATGGCAATTTATTTTTACTAGAAATAAGTTATGCACTGTGCAAATGTTTATTTTGTAAATATGGTTAAACCAGGATGATTGTTCAGAAATATTTTATGCACTAATAAGTTTGAATAATTATCAGGCCACTTACACAAAAGTAGTCACCTATCGGATTATATGTCTGCAAAATGTTTTCAAATATATCAAAAAATGATGGAATTACTGTTACAATGCAAAAATGAATTCCAAATTCCCAAATTACTGCCCATTCCAAAGATGTAGCTGTATTAGTAAATCATATGAGGCATCTTCTCCAAGTATATGTTACTATAAAAAGACATACTGAATTGAGTTTATGGCAGCAAAGCTTGGGGGCAAAGAGAATAGATTACAGAGCCAGACTGTGAGACCCTATGTCAGTTATTTTCCCAGTCTGAGGCTCAGTTTCTTCATATGTAAAATGGTGATTAATAATAGTACTTACCTTATAGAGTTGTTGAGAGGGTTGAACGGGTTGGTTCATTTAAAGTGCTTGGAAAAGAGCCTTGCCCAAGCAAACTCCACACAGTGCTGGCTGTCGTGATTATGTAGGTAAGAGTGATTGCAAAGATACTTATGGAATGGCTAAACATTGCTGGGCAAAGAGGCAGGTGCCTTACTTACAAAAAAACTTCAAATCCTCACAACAGCCGTTCAAGGCAAATAGTATACATAGTTTACAGATAAAAATGAAGTCCATAGATTAACTAATTTGGCATCTGTCAGAGCCATGATTTAAGCTTTGGTTTGTTTGGGTTCAAAGCTTGCACTCTTTCTACTAGGTCATGTGGTAGTTATAATTTTTTTGCATCATAAAATTGTTTGAGAAGAGGAGGACATATTTTCAAATACATAGAATATATTGAATATTAAAATATCTAAATTACCTACAATCTAAAAAAGAAAAATCAATAATCTTATGAACACTTGTCTGTCTTCTTGACTATATTTTCATAAATAGCTGTTAATATAGAAACATTGCAAAGAAAGTTATCATTGCTACCTAATACACTTGGATATACTCACTTTTAAAAAGCCTAACCATTTCACTGCTATTGTTTTGTGATTTAATCATACCATGAGCCAATCTCCTCTGCCTCTCTTTATTTTCTGGTTACTATTTTCCACTGAAGGAAAGTTGTAATTATTTAGTATTAATCAGAATGGTACATCATATCAATCAGAAAGTACAACATAGGCAGTTTAATCAACTTCCTATAAAATACTAATTTGACATATTGAAACTTCATCAGAAATGATCTTTGTTCCAAAAAAAAAAAAAAACTTTATTATAAAAATAATACACTTAAGACCCACTCTTGGAGAAATTCAAATGTTATAGAAAAGTGTAAGGTATATATTAAAAATGCTCTAAATTTTACCACAGAGAAGCAGCCACCATTAATATTCTGATTCAGAATTTTCCACACATCTTTTAAGAAGCAGGCTAGAAAAAGCAGAAGAAAAAATTACCGATCTTGTAGATAGTCTTTTCAAAATAACCCAGGGAAACAAAAAAAAAAAAAAAAAAGGAAAAAATAATTTTTTAAAAATGAAGAAAATTAAGAGAGCTAGCAGGCAACCTTAAGTGCACAAACATTCAGATCATGGGTGTTCTAGAAAGGGAGGAGAAAAGAAAAGGAATGGAAAATCTATTCAATGAAATAATAATGCAAAGCTTAACACGTATAGTGAGAGACATGGACCTTCAGATGCAGGAGGTTAAAAGACCCCCAAACAGATTCAACCCAAAAAGTTCCTCTCCAAGACACGTTATAGTCAAACTGGCAAAGGTCATAGACAAAGAGAGAATCTTAAAAGAAGCAAGGGAAAAGCGGCAAGTCACATAT
The DNA here is from genome assembly GCF_027409185.1 of Cynocephalus volans. NCBI lineage: Eukaryota > Metazoa > Chordata > Mammalia > Dermoptera > Cynocephalidae > Cynocephalus > Cynocephalus volans. The sequence continues at coordinate 100,510,625 of NC_084464.1, forward strand.
AAGGGAGCAGCACCTATCAGACTAATAGCCGAAGTTTCAACAGAAACTGTACAAGCCAGAAGAAAATGGGATGATACATTCAAAATACTAAAAGAAAACTGTCAAACAAGAATATTATACCCAGTAAGGCTATCCTTCAGAAATGACGGAAAAATAGTGTATTTTCCAGACAAACAACAACTGTGGGAGTTCACCATCACACAACCAGCCCTACAAGAAATTCTCAAGGAAGTCCTGCATCTGGAATCCCAAAAACAATAATCACTATCACGAATACACAAGAAAGAACAAAACCCACTGGTAGAACAAAAATGCCAAGAAATAGAAAGAAATTAGATCTTACTATCACAGAAAACCATAATGACAAGGTAATAGTGTCCCTGCTGTATTTCTGATTTTAGTAATTTCAGTCTTCTCTCTTTTTTCTTGCTCAGTCTAGAGATTTGCAAATTTTGTTGATCTTTTTAAAGAATCAACTTTTGATTTTGTTGATTTTCTCTCGTTTTTTAATTTCCTATTTCATATATTTCTGTTGTAATCTTTGTTATTTCCTACTTATATTTGCTTTTAGTTTAGTTTGCTCTTCTTTTTCCATTTTCTCAAGGTAGAAGTTTACATTACTGATTTGAGGTTTTTCTTAGTGTTAGTATAAGAGTTTACAAGTGTGAGTTTTCCTCTAAGCACTACATGAGCCCTGCATCTTATAAATTTTGATATGTTGAGTTTTGATTTTTTTTTATCTCAAAGTACTCTCTAATTTCCCTGTGATTTTTCTTTTTACCCATTGTTTATTTAGGAGAGTATTGTTTAGTTTCCACACATTTGTGAATTTTCTAAGTTTCTTTCTGTTATTGTAGTCAGAGAATATATTTTCTATATCTTAAATCTTTTAAATGTATTGACTTGTTTTGTGGCCAATAAATAAATAAATAAATAAATAAATAAATAAATAAATAAATAAATAAAAACTATATTATAGAAAAATAGAATAGCCTACAACCTGAAAAAAAAAGTGTGCGGAAAAATACAATTGAAAGATAGTACAGATCTTTCCATGAAGTTTTTGAAGTACCCCCATATAAAACTGACAACATTCATAATTCCTGCTCCATTATTATGGCAGATCACCACGAAAGAAGTCCTTTTAGTTAATTTTATGGCTCTTTTTTCTCAAGGTATCTCCTTTCTTAGGAAGCAAATTGAAGCTGTGCCTGTTACTTCCTCTTTTGTGGTTCACTAGTGCAATTCTTGAGTGGCACTCTCCAAAGTGAAATCAGGTTTGTGGTAGGGATTGAGTCCTTCTGTAGATGAGAAGCTGTTTATGCTGGACTGCTTGGAACTACTGAGAGAGAGAAGAGGTAAAAAGGATAAAGGGGTGGGGTATACCTCAGTTAATAAATTCATAAATTTAGAGATGGAAACATCCCAAATATCCTCAAACCTCTCAATTTTATAATAAAATGTAAGTCAAGAAGGCTGACTTGCTCAGTAGTACCCAGCTGGCTTGTGACAGAGGCAGTGTGAGAAAGGACCCCCTGGTTTCTCATCTTTCTGCCACTACTCATTCTGCCCCAACACCATGTTCAGTATAAGTCCTACTCTTCATCCATCCCTCAGAAGAACTCAGTTGCAGAATAGGAATGAAAGCAGAACAGCTATAGTGAGTTGAGAATAAGGGTAAAGTCATGAATTTAATAGTGTTAAGGGAAGCAGTAATGATAACTTATACCTATTCAACTAAAAATTTTCAAGTGTTTGCTTGATACTGCTAGCCTTTGGCAGTCAGTATTATATTATTATGTTACATATAACATGAGTAACTCAGCATAATAGATTAATGGATACATCATTAAATTGATTAAGTAGTATTTCTGATCTGATGATATGGGCAGGTCATTATATATGTACATGAAATGATGTTTGGGTTTATATTACAAACCAGGCAAAATAAACATATATTCTTAGAAAATGAAATTATAGCATCACAAACTATGAAAAAGAAGTATCACCAAGACCAACACGATTAAATAAAAAATATTTATGGGCATACATGGTTTAATATGTGAGGTTTGTGAAGACAAATACATAAGGTGGATAATATAATGAGTAAAGAAGTCTAATCATTACAATAGAATATTAGAGCTATTTAATTAGTTGAATGTTTAATATGCCAATAGTAAATATGTCACTCATCGTAATTTTATGTCAAGGTGAAGATATCAATTCAGAATGTAGAGTTTTAATGGTAATTATGCTCCATTGTTTTGAAGACATGTTTATACACTGAGTGCTTCAGATTCCCTATGGAATGTTTGTGAACTTTTAAAAGATTCAAACTGTTGTTACCACATTCAAGATAAAGGTCTTTAAAGTTTAGTTTCTATGCAAGAAATTAGACTCTATTAACAGAAAACATGAATTATCACTAATTTTGGGGATATTTTGTGAGTATTTGTTAAAATACTTAGTATCATTATGATACTATTTGCCATAAAATGCATTTATATCTTCGGTTTGTCTTTGAGTGTTATATTACAGCCTTTAGATACTGAATTATCTAATTATAAGGGGCTTTACTTAAGGCAATATGGCATTACAGATTCCAAGAATAGTTCTATAGCAGGGTTACAATAATAGATACTCACATGCATATAAATATTATATGCAAGTATATATATATATATATATATATATATATATATATATATATATATATATATATATATATATATATATATATATATATGAGTTTATTTACAAGATAGCATGGCTGTTTGGGTGGGTTGTTTAGCATACTCTGTTAAGATATCAAAAGTTATCAATTGAATATTTCCATGGTCTGTTCTTGTTCCAGATTGCTGGATGGTCATAAGAAGTATAGGGAATGAACTGATATTCCTTCTCCTGGTAAATTTTAAATTAATGCCCACTATTTCCCAGAGACTATGTTGAGAATAGGTGAATAACTATTACAGGAAAACTAATTCATGTATACCCTAGTAACACGTTTTAAAAATATCACTTTTGAACATTTATAATAAAGAAAGGTGACTTAACACACATTTTTTTTCCAAACTTTTGACCATGCTGGTGCTGACAAATTTGTGTGTTTATAGAGTGACCAAACATCCTTTTCAGGTTGAATATTCATTCATTCAACAATTTTAAAACTCCTTTATTAAATTTATATGTAGCCAAATTAATCTTTTTCTTTATGATTTACTCCACTGTTTTAAGCAAAGTCTTTTCCTCACAGAATTCAGATAATCATATGTATTATCATATAAATTTTTAATAGTTTGACTTTTTATATTTAACTCTCTCTAATCATCTGAAATATGGTTTGAAATATGTGTAAAATTGGGTAATGATACATTTCTAATAATGTTATAAAGAATGAAGATGTGTATATTGTATCTAGCACTAAGCACTGGGCCAGGCTTTTAATGGTACTCAATACATTATCTGAATTCACCCTTCTCCTTTACTGCACCCAACCAGGGGATATACTCAGTCAGTGTTCCAGAGGACAAACATCTAACCTAAGAAGGGCCCAGTTCCTGATGCCAAAGCATTCACCAAAGAGGAGAAGAGAAGGGCATGCAGGCAAATCACTATATTATAATATAAATCTGTCTGGTAGGGCAAGAGGACAAAGAAGACTTCAAAGGAGGCATTACTTAGCAATGCTTCCTGAGAGACAACTTGAAGTTTATGAAATGAATGAGAGGGAAATGACTTTCCACAAAGAAAGAATGTACTTGAGAGAGTCAGGAATGTTCAGGGACTTCTAAGAAGCACAGCAAAGTGCTGACATAGCTGACAGGAGGTGGAAGATGGAAAGAAGACTCAGGCCAGATAATGAAAGGACTGGTAAGGCATGCTGAGGATTTTGGTCTACGACTTCTTATGTATATCAGCGTGCTGGTAGCATGATTCCCTTTGATTATTACATATCGAGTGCAATCTTTAGAGTATGTATAAAATTTCTCTCATGCAGTTTTGTATCTGAATCATTAACAGTCCACAATACTCTGGGTTAGTCTGAAATCAATTGAATATCTAATTTCTGGCAATGCTCAGATCATGTGGGTTGGAAAAATTTGCTTTGGTGTCCCCATTGGTATTTTCAGTTGCATAGGGGTCAGTTTACTTAAATAATTGGAGATACTTTTGTAGCATAATTGTAGCATACTCATGGAATAGCAATATGGGTTTGGAACATGGGATTATGCCATATAAATTTTCTTTGCTCCAAGACAGAAAAACTATAATGAACTGCACCAATACCACTTTGCTTTATTCACAGGTTTTACAAAGATTTCTAATACCATTAGAATTTAGTAAATATGTTTGGCCAACCATGAAGTTTGTCAACATCCTAAAGATAATCTCCCAAGGTGTTACTTGGGTGCATCTGAATATTTGGTATCTCATGTAATTTGTTCTCATTCACAGATGGAATGAGAAAATCATCACCTTTAATATGTATCTACTATAAGTAGAGAGTATATTTATATACATAATCTCTGAAGATTGTCCAAAATAACACATGATTCACTGTTCCAGTTGAATCTTAGAGAATGAAGCTGGTCCTCACTAAATTTGCATGTGTTGGTTTTCTTGAGCTCTGGAGATATTCCTGTGAAAATAACTTTGGCAATCAGATAGGTATGGCTGATACATTCAGTTAGAATGTGGAAAATGCGGAAAGTTGAATGTTAAGGAGGAACTCCAGGGTGCTTGAGAGAGAATACAAGCTAAGGAGAGAAAGTTTGGAAAAAGGAACTGAACTGAAACAGAGGAGAGGTGGGGAAGGGTAGTTATATGGGTCGAGTTACCGCTGTTACTTGAACCTGCTCCAACCCAGCTATTACTCTCCTTAGGAAGAAAAAGTCTATGAGCATGTAAAACTAAATGATTTACAACAGAGCACAGTAACATTATGGGCCACCTCTAAAAGAGCCCAATATAAGGGAGAGAATATTACTTCATTTCTTATTTCTTGGTAGGATGATGGCCAGGTCTTAAGCAGAGTAGTAGGCTAGCGTCAATGATATGGGTAGCCGCCTGAACACTGGGCAAGATTTATGCCCATTTATGTGCCTAGGAAGGGAGTAGACTGAATGGAGTGGTTCTGGAACCTGGTGGCAGAAATGACGTATTTGGACGCCAGTGTGTGGTCTGGAGGTGGGTCACTGGAGTGGCACAGGAGGGGTCCCAGGTGTTTGTAAATGGTGGTCTACAGTAACAAGTGGTGATAAAGCTGCAAATTGTCCTTGCCTGATTTGTGACTGAGGTGTTGGAAACTGACTCTACTGGGGACTGTTAAATAATTGAGAACTGAGATGAGAAGTATATTCAAGCTGTGAAAACTGGTATGGCATATTGATGTTATCTCACGTGTAACCCGAGCTGATGAGACTTGGATTATTTGGGTTACACACTAATTTAACCATTATCTATCTTCACAAATGTCAATTGTAGTTTCAGATTGAAGGTTAGGCCAGACATAAACCAAACTGAATAAATCAGATATGGTTTATTTATTGAAAGAAGTTCTTCCCAACCATCTGTACATCATAGAATACATAGAAGACTATGTAGTTATTTGGCATCTAGGAGTAAAATGGAGCAGTTTGGTAGGACATTTCCAAGAGGCTTTGTGAAAAAAAAATTGTTTTCTTTATGTTATATAATTATTATAATAGGAGAAATAAATACAAAATATTAGAAAAGACAAAAATTACATGTATGTAAAACTTTCAAATAAAATTTTTCAAAATTTTAATAAACTTAACTTTAGTAAAGTCATAATTTTTGATCAAAAAATTTTAATGATAATCTCTTCAATGCTTGATAGTCACCATAGATAGGAAACTTTGTTTCAAAACTCTTATTTTTCAGTAATTCAAATTTTTTAACAGTTAAAATGAATATTTCAAGAATACTACAGCTCTTCTTTTGCTTTCAATGTCAAATGTAATGACAAAATTTCTTGTGGTGAATTCAAATGGATTTAAATTCCAATTGTGCTTTTTGATATCAAAGATTTCAAAGCAACAATCAAATTCTAACTGCAGAACGCATGTGCATTTTTACTCTGTAGCCAGCTTGAATGCCCCAGATGGCTACAAGTCACAAACAGACAGAAGTATCGAATATATGGAAAACAGAAATTAGGGGTCAGATTCTGGAGCTATATCAGCCAAGAATTCTCCCACCTCTCCTTTGAGACGTGATCTTTGGGCTGTGTTCCATCACTTCTTGAGTGTGATCTCTTTCATCAGCTTTTCAGGCTGCTAAAGCAGTATCCAGGTAATAGATTATCTCTCTGGGGATCTCATGCCACAGAGAAGCAGTATGTGTAGCACGTGTCACTTCTTGTGCATCCCATCTGTGAATACCACGGGGTAAGCCTGATCCTAATCTCTGATATTCCTCTGAGAAGTCCTGGAAAATGCTTATTGAGGTCAAAGCCATCCCATGGGGAACTCCAGCCCCAAGGCCTGAGTGGATCAACATTTCTGAATACACTTCTAAGCCACTGAGTGCACACCATTGTGCCACAGTTCACCAGCTGGGAAGCTCTGATCTAAATCCTATGGAGGAGAGTAACAGTAATATTAGCAATAATCTCCAGAGACAGATTGAGGTGTTTCTGTATCTCCCCCAAATACTTCACACAATTGCAGATGATAAGACTGCATTAATAGGGGAGAGTTCAGAACTGGAAGCTCAAATGCTCCCCTTATGGCCCAACCTTAATTACAAGAGGCTGAAACATTCCAAGGTACATCTTTGCCAGACTATGTGCAGGATACGTCACACCTGGGCCTCAGCTCATCATTAATCTCAGAATTTTGGAGTGCATAATGTATGATGCATAATGTGTTTGACCTTTAATAAACTCCTTGCCTATCACTCTCAGCCTCCCACTGGGATTGAGATTGGGCCAAATACAATTAATTCTGTGGAATTTGAGCAAGTGGCAGTTACTAAGGTTTCTAGATTTCTTCTCATTATGTCCTGAGACCAGCCAAAGGGCCAATTGTGCAACATATGATCTGTGTAATTTTTGGAAAAATTTAAAAATATAACTGAATTGGCTAATATAAAAATTAATTATCGTCAGTATTTGATAGAATTTCCCAGTCTCTCAAATGTCCTATATTTTTCCTCTTTTGTGGACACAATGCAAAGAGGGAGAAATGCTCAAATATGAAGATTGAGTTATCTTTTTTCTTAATATTTCAATGCATAGATCTAATTAAGTTTTATTATTAAAATGGAGACAATATCAAGATGAATTTGGGAGCAACAGATGATGTTAAATGTCCATTAGTCTTTCCATGGAAATGACTATTCACAGGACATTGGGGAACCTCATTCCCTGGGGAGACTTAAAAAAATGGTTTGTCAATGTCTTATAAATGTTGATATCCTGAATCTGAATACAGCCAGGGGATGCTTCTGACAACTGCAAGATTTTAACATCACTCATCTATAAAGTTGGCTTATGCCCTGGAGCCAAGGCACATTCTGCTTTCTTGCGCCTGTGAACTTTCTAGGTTAATTAAAAATTATAATTATCACTGGTTCAGCAGCTGACACACTATAAAAATGAGCTTTAGCGATGGATTAATTGAAAGGCAGAGATCTATTTCAGAAATCTTAAGTCAAGAGGGAATGTACTTGTTGGACTACCAAAATGGTACTAGAGTCAGTTTACGTGGGACAAGCCTAAGCGGGCCCACAGATGTTTGCCAATTTCTGTATCTTAGAAAACTTTAGGTCCTTCTTCGTGCAGACCAGTTCCTTATTGTGATTCTAACCTCACGAGCATCAGTCATAAGGGGACCACTATACAGCACCTGGGATTCTTCAACTATAGTATGGATAACTTGTAGCGTCCCCAAAGTAGAAGGATCAAAGTGTAAGTTCTCTCTAATGTCCTTCCGTGCCCTTCTCTCATCACAATGGCAGGTAGGTCCTACATCGTGAGGATGTACTGGGTCTTTGCAATTATTGGCCAGTGGTTGTTATGGCAAATGGTTGTTATTTTTGAGACTTCTTTAATGTTCCCAGGAATTGAGAGCCAGTTCTCATTGCTTGATGGAGGAAGATTCTATTTCCCACATTTTCCAATCAAACTCAGGCTAAATGATTTCTGTTTTTGTTGACTTGAGGTCATAGCCATGGTAATTATTTGCTTTGCATATGATTAAACTGATATAAAGTTATACTGCTACATTTCAAAATTTTGCTTTAAATGCCTCAACACTTTTAGGAACTTAAAAAAAGGATAGCATACTATTACAAACGTCTGTCTTTAAAATAAAAGTTTCTTTTCTTTTCTTTTTTTTTTTGTGACCGGTAAGGGGATCGCAACCCTTGGTGTTGCCCACACCGCGCTCAGCAAGTGAGCGCACCGGCCATCCCTATGTAGGATCCGAACCTGCGCAGCGGGAGCGCGGCTGCTCTTCCAGCGCCGCACTGTGAGCCACGCTGTCGGCCCTAAAATAAAAGTTTCTAAGTACAGTGAAATTACCTTTGATGGAGTAAATTCAATGTGAAGTGTTTCTCATCATTTTAGTTTCAGATCAAATATTTCTTTTCTGTGAACTTTCTTAATTCTCCAGATAAAAACTGTCCCCCCCACTGTGCTCCAAGTCTGTCCTTTTGTGTATATTTCTGTCATATTTACCACACTAAACTACAGTTATTTGTTTTTATGCTTTGTTCTCTCATTAGACTGTGAATTACTAATAGGCAGTATCTTATTTTTCTTTGTATTCCCAGCGTCTAGCACCTAGAGAGGAATAATAAGGGCTTAGGGGATGGAAAAAAGAATGAATAGCCAATCTGTTATAGACCTTAATCAAAGGAATTTAGTTATTTTGGTGCTAAGAAAACTTTAGAGTTGCCAAGGTGTGATGCCTAAGAACATTGCCCCGTTGATGTGTAAGTGTTTTGTTTCTGTAAATTCATATGTAAATGAAGATATTAGACACTAAAGGTTTTTTTCCCAAAACTTCTATTTGAAATACAGTACTTCAGTTCTTATAATGTTTTATTTTGGTGGTTATTTTAGATTTAGAACCATGAATCATTCTCTGACAGGCAAGTTAATACCTGAATATACTGTGACCATTGTACTTAAATAGGAGATAATGTACGGCTTGAAAACTGAGATATGATAGATTATAATTCTAAAATCAAATATATTAAAAGTTGACTACTAATCTCCACTTTTATATAACTTGGTAAAAATTACTTAAGGAGATACTGAAAAAAAAACTTCAAAAAATCGATTTTAAAAAGTTTATTTTGAATTCTTTCTTAAACACTAAGCCATAAGCGATAATATTTTTTAATAATTCTAAGAAATTAATCATAATCTAGATTTAAAAAATAGTTTGGGTTTTTCCTCCCTCCTGCTCTGGTATTTGCTTTTAAGTAAGATCTCTGGCATATTTCTAAATGGTCTTTTGAGAGAATTGCCAAATAGAGGATTGATCACACATTATAGGCATGATGTAGACTGAAACCTTGTATTCTTTGGGCAAAGACATTATTTCTAAAAGAGCCCATGCTTCGCTTTTCCTGACATTATCTGTTTACAAATATGATTTTATTTTCCATTTGAATGGATCATAGTTAATTGAATCATATAGTCACATTGAAGATTGTAGGACGAAACCAAAAGCACCTGCAAATACTTGCAAGACAATGAATAATCAACCAAAGGAGAAATCCTGATCTTCAAAGTACTTTCAAGGAGAGATTTAAAAATAAGATGTCTAGGTTGTACTGCAGAAAGATGAAGACGACTTACTATATTATTGAATTTCTTTATTTCATAACCTCAAATTCAGATTGTTTCTGGAAAATCATTTTTTTGACTTTTTGCTAACATTAAAATGAAGTTATTGTAGAATCTGGAATCTCCTGTCCTCATGATGATTTATTTTTAGGCTCCACATGATAATGAAGAGTTCCCAGCCTGTATCCTCCCAAGTTCAGGTTCCACTAGAAGAAGCACATGCCTTTCTTTCAGTGTACATCGACAAACGAGTTTTAATTGGCTCTGATAAGGTATGTGCCATTTCTGAGCCACCCCAAGACTATGGGAATGAGTTATTTCAACTAGTCAGATGGAAGTTATGTGCCTCATCCCTCGAATGGCAATAGATTCACTTTTTATAAGAAGCACATAGATTCAGAGTAGAGTGGTGCATAGTCTCCTATAAAAAGAACAGAATTACAGAATTTTCTGTGATGACCAGAAGGGGTAATAGACATCGGGTAGGAAATACAATGATTTTCTACTACAAATAGATTATGATCATTGTTGCAAAGGTAGCACATAAACTCACAAATATGAAACAATTATTATAGGCCAGTAAATGTTCAAAGTCAGAAGAGGACATAGAAAATACACTTTAGGCCAGGAAGTACTCACTGGGAAGGTTCAGAGTTGACTTAGGCTTTGAATGGTAAGTAGACTCAGTGGTTGTGTTAGGTGCTTTGTTACTCTTATTTGTTCTACCCTTGAAAATAGGTATACGGTATATCATTTCCCTTTTATAGATGACATGCTCAAGTGCAGAGAAGTTAGGTAACAATAATTACGGTGCTTGGTATTAACAATTTCTATATGTTAGAAACTGTGATAAAGGCTTTATGTGGATATTCTATCTCTCTCTCATTTACCTATCAGTCATCATCATCAACCCTATTTTAAAGATAAAGAAATGGAGAATTAGGGAGGTTAAATAATTTAGCCAGAGTAAAACATTTGATAAGTGATAGCCCTGGGCTTTGAAGATGGAGAGATTGACTCATGAAGCAAAGGGCTCAATCTGTACATTAAACTGTTCTTTTGAGCGATTTACTCAATATTACTTAGCCAGTAAGTGATGGAGCTGGAATTCCTATTCCTGACTTATCTGACTGCCAAACTTATGATCATTTTCTCTATATCATTGCTGCCGGTAAAATTTAGATGGAAATTAAATGAGAATATTTAAATTAAAGTGTTAGGTTGTAATGAGTAAACTAGTGTTCTCAAAGCAAACAATCATCAAAAGAGATCATACAGCTGGAAAGGAAATTATTTATCTTGCTAAGTGGTTTGGTTATTAATAACATCCACTTCCCATTTTGATAAGCAGGATTTTCCCTTTTGTATGTTCCTTTCCACATATTTGTCGTAGACCTGCCACAATTCTAGGCAATTCTTGCTCTGGTTTCTACAAGTTTAGCACTGCTTTGTTTCCCCTAATACAGTTTCCTTGTTTCCAATCATTTAGCCTCAAATTCTCCATACATTCTGGGGGGACTTTAGCTAATCTAATAAACCAACATATGACAGAAGATTAATGGAGTGTTTTCTCCATGGTCTTCTTAGTCATCATCTAACCAAGGGAAATTATTCTAATGGTGAGAATTTCAGTCATGGCAGGATATGGCATAGGATCTCCCTTGATGAAACCATTAGACCAACCATATCAGATTTCAGAGGGGAATTCTTGACTCCCTCTATGGGTTTTTAAATAATAAACATGAATATGAGAAATAAATCTGCTTTGTTTCCACCCACGTTAAGAATTATAAGTAGCTTGAGAGTTTTAGGAAGTGAAAGGATCTCTGATTAAAAGCATGTCTCTTTTAACCATTTCTCATTTTCTCTTCAGCAAATACTGTTAAATTATTTCACATTTAATTGTATTATTTGAAAATTGAAAATCCATGTGTACTTTGCATGTAACTTTGATTAACCAGAAGACAGAACAATTTACTGCTGGACCATGTTTTATTGCAAATTGAAATACTGATATTTTAATTTTACAGTTCCATTTTTTTGTTCATTTAGTGATTCATTTTTTTGAGTAGATATAGCAAAGCAAATTTAGATGGAGCTAAGTCAATTTATAAGGTACAGCTTTTAATTCAAAACTTTTACAATATAGTTGAGGATATAATATACACGTGAAAAATTAAATTATAGTAGAAGAGGACCACACGATTTCAGTAATTACAGATTAGATGTGAAGGAACCATGGAAATCTTTAAGCTGTTGTTTTTCACAGGAGTTACTCAGAGCCTTCTTAGAGATTGCTTTCAGAGGTGGCGGGTAAGGAGGGTACAGGGAATAGAACCAGCCTGCTGGAGAACTACCCTTTTCCTTATACTTCAGCCATCGGAGCTCTACTTTCACCTATTTGCATAAGATTTGATTTGAACAAAAAATTTCAGGATTAGAAAGGTGTCAGACTCTTTGATCCAATAGAATTTTTATTGTTTTACAGATGAGATAATTATCTGACGTCAGCATAGGTTACAGGCAGGACTGCCTAAGTCTAAAGAGTTGGGAATTAAAGGAAAACTTGAAACCAGTTCTATTAATGTCCTAGTCTTATGCTTTTAGTGAATACTACATTTTAATGTCAGACATAAAATGTTTTATATAAATTTGATTTTATTTTTAATATTCTTTATATAAATGTAATAGCTATTAAAAATGTTGAACACTTGTCCTATATCTGAAAAATTAACATATAATTTTCACTGTCCTTTCTGATGTCTTATGCATAGGTAATTTTTATATAATTGTAATCATATTGTAGATACGTATTTGCATTCTATTTTTTAACCTATTCTCTAAGTATTTTTTCATATTACCACATCCTTTATATTTATAAATTTTAATTATTGTACAATGTCATACTGGTTGATACAGCATACTTTATTTAGTCTTATATATTGCTAGACATTAGGATATCTTCAGTGTCTATGCAATTTTGTTAGATTCATATAGCTTTCCTCTTTTTTGGATTTGCTATTAAAAATGTGAGGAATGGGGTTAATATATCAAAAGAATATAAACATTTTTATAATCCTTGTATATTACTTTTTGAAAAGGTGGTATAAGTTTCAGGGTTTTTTTTCAAGGTTTATTAATATTGTTTTTCTTTTTACATTCTAAGATGTTGTTGTAGAGCAGTTGGAAGGGATGGGGAGAGGGGAAAGGGGAAGGAAATGGGATGGAGGAAGGAGAAAGGAGGATGGGTGAGATTGAGATCTGTGGCTCCCCCTCATTCCCACAGGGGAGACCAGGGGACTTCCAGCAGTGGCTTGGTTATTGCTGGGCTGGGTGCAGATGTCACAGGTGTGTAGCAAAAGCCCTCACCCCCCACCATCCCAGCTTGGAAACCTGGGGCACTTCCTGTGGCAGCTCGGTGGTTGTCGCTGGGCTGGTTGTGGATGTCAGGGGGTGTGGCCAAGGCCCTCAGTCCCCCACCACCCTGACTCAGGAGAGCCCAAGGTGCCTCCTATGATGGCTCAGTGGTCATCACTGGGCTGGCTGCAGGTGTCGGGGGAGTGTGACCAAAACCCTCGGCCCTCCACTACCCTGGCTTGGGAGACCCCGGGGCACTTCCTGTGGTAGCTAGGTAGTTTTTGCTGGGCTGGTTCTGGGTGTCGGGAGTGCGTGGCCGAGGCCCTCGGACCCCACCCTCTGGACTGGTTGTGGGTGTGGGGGGCATGGCTAAGGCCTCCAGCCCCCACACTTTCTGGCTTGGTAGCCCAGGGGACTTCTGGTCCTTCTAGGTATTATAGGTGTTCTTTGGTGAAATGAGACCTTTACTAGTTAATATCAAATTTTGTCTCTGGTTGTGGGTATTTTGTTTTTTCTTTCAGTTCTGTGTTGGATTATTTGCTGTTCCTACCACTCCAACTTTGTGCTGGAACTAATTTGTTATCCTTTGCTTACTTCTAAAATGGGGGAACTTCCTGTGGGTACCAGTACTTGAGTGCTGTGGTTGAGCTAAATTGCTGCTTTGCTGCTGGTTCTCTAGGAAAGGCTTTTTGTGCAGCTCAGGTTTTAATGGTTGACTTTATAGGTACTTCCAGCTCTTGTGATTACTGGTACACATGGGTTGTGTAGACACTCTGGTCTGGGCCCAAGTCTTTTCATCAAACTGCACCCCATGCAATTCTATATTCCTGAACAGTCTCCTCTGAGTGGTCTTACACTGATTGGGGGGCAGATCAACTGTACTTGCTGTGCCTCAGTGTTCCCCCAGTGGACCTGTCTCCCCCACTGCTCGGGCTCCAAACACTTCCCATTGGATGGGCTGTGCACCAGTCTCTTGAGATGACTCACTGGCCTCTGAGTGGCTCCTCTTTTTTCAGTTGTTGTGGCTCCTCCCTCCTATGTGGTCCACAGGAATCCCATTAGTGGTCTTGTTGGCCTGGGGCCACCCAGGCCCTCTTCTCCCCTGCTGCTTCCAAGCAACTTCATCCAAAGGGCACAGCTGCAGCTTTTGCCAGCTCCTGCTCCATGTGCTCAGCAGCTCTAGCCTGGAAATGGCTGGATTTGAAATGGTGGGAGTGTTTTCTTTCTTTCTCTCATCAGGGCTTCTCCTGCCTTCATGCACTCTGTAGGACTCTCCTCCTCTTCCCCTGAGCTCTAGTGGCCCTAGCTGGGCTGTTGTTGCTTTTTTATAGTTGTAACTTGGTTTATTTGTGGGAGAGAGTGATGCTGGGGACTGTCTATTCCGTCATCTTGACTGGAAGTATCAGTTTACCCATAGCCTCCCACCTATATAGTATTTGAAATTTTGTTAGTTTCTTTGGGTGATACCACATTGATGTTTTGATTATTAGTGAAGATCGTTATTTTTATCATTATTCTTATGTGAAAATGATCACCTTTTGGTGAATTGAATTGTTGGTTTTTATCCTTTTCTCTTTTTGTGATTCTCTTAATTTGTAAGAGCTCTTTATAAATATATTGTTTTACTAAAAATATGTTTCATAGTCACCTTCTAATATTTTCAGCCAGTCATTTTCACATGTCTTACTCAATTTCTCAACTGTCAATGATGCTTTTAACTAGGCATTAAAATGTTTCTTTTTTCTTGTTACAAACTATCTTATTTTGATGAAAATGAGAATATAATTTTAATAAAAGAGTTAGTTGCATTATCTAATAAATACAAAGGATTAATGTTGGGCTTCATAATTTGGGCAAACAACAACAAAATTTGTAAAGCTCAAATCTTTTTAACTCTACCTTACCACTTCTCATATAAAATACATCTTTTTCACAGCTAGCTTTTCCTATTTTTACTAGCAAATTTCCTCTTTAGAAATCAGTTCAGATGGCTGACAATTCTAACCTTACACTAGTATCATTTATAATTTTAGTCCACAAACTGTCAGAATCAATGAAAACTCTTTATTCCACTATCCCCCAAATAAAGAACAATCTGCTTAAATAAAATAGAGAAGAAAAAGCAGAAAATCAAATAGCAGACAATCCTTAAGTTACACATTTGAGTTGTAAAGTTGAGAACTCTTCTTTATTTGGAAATATTGTTATTTGGTAAACAATGAATGCATAAACAAGCAAGCACTCTTTTCTCCTTTTTTCCTTCTCTTAACCTTATGGACAAAAAAGAGGATGCTTTAAGAATTTGACATTCATGCACGTATTCCCCCACTGGCATTTCAGAGCTTCCAAAAACATCAAATCCAATCAGAGGATGTTCAAAACCGTATTTGCTTGCTACTGCAACTGGTCCAGAGAACTAATTTTTCTGAGGTGATTGGCCCCTAACCTGAATTTCCCTTCCACTGTGTCCATCAAAGGGAGTTAGAGTCTTTTCCATTACTGTGAGGTTAATAGCGTTTTCAGATTCTAATCTAGTCTCTGGAAAATTGTCTTTTAAAAAAAATTAATCAATAATATTCATTTTTACATCAGTATGTCAAACAAGGCAGAGTCTACCACACCAGGTATTTCTACCACTAATGGTGCTATCAGTAGATATTCCTACATGACAAAAGTCAATAAACTTGCCATGCTTGCAGCAATGCCATTTGTTCATGCTTTTAATTCACTTATGTATTAAACCTAGCCTGGAAGACTCACTGGGCAAAGACATTAAATTCCCCTGAAGCAAATATTTTCAGGAAAAAGTCTTAAATACATTTTCATGTCTGTATCCTGACTTCTACTTAGGGATACTGGACAAATGCTCTCTGAAGACAATTTATGTATACTGCCACAAAACAGATAACCAATTAATGTATTTATTTCCATAGTGACCTGGAGGTCACATCAAAGAAGATCTATTTAAATAAGAAATGGGGAAAAGTTGTTTTGGAGATTGAATTAGATAATCCTATGAAAGCATAAAGTTTAATGTCAGAAGCATAATAAATAGTAGATATTAGCAATACTGACAATTACTAATTATTATTACTTCCATTATATCAAAGAACAATTATAAATTATAATTAGGGCTCTGGATAGGGCATAACCATTTCAATCATTAGTTACACCATGGTAATATTGAGTACTATAATGACAATGTAAATGCAAACCAGGTTTGTTTCTTTTTGCAAAGAATCAAACTTGCCAGGAATAGACTAAACTGTTAATATAATTGCTCATGGAAGAGGTTGTTCATTAGACTTGTTATGGAATAGCATTTTTAGTTCAATTCAGTTGAAATTGAGCACTTACTGTAGGTCAGACACTATAGGTCAGACACTGTACGGTAGATACTATTATATCCCATAGGGGTACAAAATGTAACTTTTTGTTTCTGTCTTAAAGGGACTGTGATGAAGTATGGGAGACAGAAATCTAAATTAATTATATTAAAGTGTGATAAATGCAATAATACAGTATGTGGGACATAGAAGAGGACATAGTGATTACTATCAGCAAGATAGGAAAGGGTGCCTGGAGGAATATACAAATTTGATTTTGAAAGATGTAAAAATTAGGAAGTGAGGGAGTTCTGGTCGAGATGGCAGAATAGAAGATTCCCAGCATCAATTTCCCCCACAAATCAACCAATTTACAAACTTTAAAAATGTAACATCAGCCAAGCTGGGGCTGCTGGAGCTCAGGGGAAGAGGAGGAGAGACCTACGGAGTTCATGAAGGCGGGAGAAGCCATGATGAGAGAAAGAAAAAGCTGCTCTGAGCATTTCGGGCCATGGCTGCTTTAAAGTTCGAGCTGATGAGCGCATGGAGCAGGAGCCGGCTGTGCCCTTCAGATGGAGTTACTTGGAGGCAGCAGGAGAGAAGAGGGCCTTGGCAGCCCCCAAGACAACAAGACCACCAATAGGGTTCCCGTGGACCCACACAGGAGCGAGGAGCCAGAACAACTGAAAAAAGGGAGCCATTCAGAGGCCGGTAAGTCATCAGAAGGGACCGCGCAAGGCCCGTCCCATGGGAAGTGTTTGGAGCATGAGTGGTGGGCAAGATGAGAACACCAGGAGAACACTGGGACACAGCAAGGACAGCTGATCTGCCCCCTAATCAGCACAGGATCACTCAGAGGAGACTGGTCTGGAATGCAGAATTGCATGGGGGTGCAGTTTGATGAAAAAACTCAGGCCCAGATCAGAGTTTCTACAGAATACAGATCACCCGGGTCTCTGTAGAGTCGGAAGTATCTATAAGATCAACCATTAAACCCTGAGCTGCACAAAAAACCTTCTCTAGGGAAACAGCAGCAAAGCAGCAATTTAGCTCAACAACACAGCTCAAGAACTGGTTCCCACAGGAAATTCCCCTGTGTTAGAAGCAAAGGACAAAAAATTAGTTCCAGCTCAGGCACACCACCAGCACCTTGGGGACTGCCTGGGAACTGGAGCTTGGATCCAGGGACCAGACCCCACTCCCACTTCCAGGCAAACTGCACCAGTGTCTCGGGGTCAGCCCGGGGACCCAAGGCACGGAAAAGGGGACCGGACCTCTCTCCCACAACCAGGCACACCAAGCCAGCCCCTTGGGACCTGCCCAGTGACCTGAGGTATGGATCTGGGGACTGGACCCTCCTCCCACAACCAGGCACACCACGCCAGCACCTTAGGACCTGCCCAGGGACCCAAGGCATGGAGAAGGGGACCGGACCTCTCTCCCACAATCAGGCACACCAAGCCAGTTCCTTGGGTCCCATCCTGTGACCCAAGGCATAGAGAAGGAGACCAGACACCCCTCCCACAACTAGGCACATGGCTCTAGCGCCTTGGGGCCTGCCCAGGAACCAGAGGTGTGGAGAAGGGGACCAGACACACCCCACAACCAGGCATACCGCTAGTGCCAAGGAGCATACCAAAAACAGTACCTCCATGTGGGTGGCCCACCACAGCCATCACAATAACCATGATTGCCCCCAAAGCAGCTAGACGCCCCAACCACTGCGCAGATGGTCCGCCAACCACTGGAGTGCATTCACACAGGAGTCGCCAGCAGAGACAAAGAAAAGAAGAGGATGTCTTTTTACAGAAAGCCTATTTCAGAGTGACAGAAGAAGCATCTGCTCTATGATAATATTGGGGGACCTGATCACATCTCTCAGCATTGGACAGATTATCTAGGCAACAAATTAACAGAGTAACCATTATTCTTTCAGAAGTCCAGAAGAAATCTAGGGTAATTAGAGGGAGGAGGGGGAAGAAATGGGGAAAGTGGAGAGATTGGACAAGGGGTATAAAGAATAATTATGATTTGTAACAATATATATGCTAGTAATATTGATTTGATCAACATATCTCAATGTTCAACCCCCAAAATATGTATAATCGATTTTGATTCAATAAATAAATTAAAAAAAAAAAAGAATATTGAAAATTAGGAAACTACCCACATACCTAATACTAGGGAATTGGTAAAAATAAATGAAGACACTTCCGTACAAGGCAATGCAATATAATCATTTTTTAAAGTATAAATTGGATACAAATGTGAGATTTAATTAAAAGTGTATGTCAATGTTAAATTACTGAAGTTGAGAACTTTACCATCCCAGTTCTCAAGAAATATGTTGGGATGCTGCTGTTGGCAGGACTGTAAATTAATACAGCCATTACAGAAGACAGTATGGAGGTTCCTCAAAAAATTAAAAATAGAACTACCATATAATCTAGCAACCCTACTACTGGGTGTATATCCAAAGGAAAGGAAATCAGTATGTCAAAAAGATATCTGCATTTCCATGTTCACTGCAGCATTATTCACAGTACCCAAGATATGGAATGAACCTATGTGTCCATCAACAGATGTACAGATAAAGAAAATGTTGTATATATACACAATGGAATACTATTCATCCTTTAAAAAGAAAGAAATCCTGTCACTGTGACAAGATGTATTAACCTAGAGGACATTATGCTAAATGAAATAAGTCAGGCACAGAAAGACAAGTACTGCATGATCTCCCTTATATGTGGAATCTAAAAAAGTCAAGTTCATAGAAGCAGACTGTACGATGGTAGTTACCAGGGACTGGGCAGGAAGGGGAGGACCATGGGGGATGGGAAATGGGAAGATGTTGGTCAAAGGTACAGAGTTTCAGTTTGACAGGAGGAATAAGTTCTGGAGATCTATTGTACAGCATGGTGACTATAGTTAATAATGTATACTGAGTATTTACTTTTTAAAAATGTATACTTAAAAAATTGCTAAAAGAGTAGATCATAAATGTTCTTACCACAAAAAAAAAAAAAAGTATGTGAGGTGATGTATATGTTAATTAGCTTGATTTAACCATTTCACAATGTACACACATATCAAAACATCACATTGTATACCATAAATATATACAAATTTTATTTGTATCTTAAACCTTAATAAAGCTGAAAAATAACAAAAAAAATAGAGAATATTCTCTATAAAACAAAGTTTTTCAAGTCCTAACCAATGAATCACATATTTCATGTATTACTTTAATACAAGAAAACCTAAATATAATTTTTTTTAAAAGAAGGATATATGCTGAAGGATTTAGGGGTAAAGGATCATGATATATGTAATGGGGAGCAATAATCAGCCACAATGTATATCGAGAAAATAAAATTAAAAAAAAAAAAAAACAGTTCAAGGAAAAATGGAATGAAATGTGAACTATAGGTGAATGGAAGTGAAGGGTATACAGTTGTACTTTGTGCTAACTTAATTCTTGTAACGTTTCTGTAAGATTGAAATTATTTCTAAATAAAAAGTTTTTTAAGTTAATAAAAAAAAGTGAGGAAGCATGTTTATGAAAGATGGTAAAGTTGGCAGAAGCTTGGAGTCCAAGATAAGCGTGGTACTTGAGGTACTTGAGGAAAATTTAGGATGGCTGCAGTTGCAAGTGTGAGATGAAGATGAGTGAAGAGAGATGAAAGTGAAATGCTAAATAGAGGCCAGATTTGAAAGGGTTTCTAACTATGTTATGGAATTTGGACCTCATTTAATCACTGTAATTCCAAAGTGTGAAGAAGGGATTGTAGAAAGATGGGAATGAAAGCAGGGATTTGTAGTTTTTGACTTTATTCAGTGCTATAGAAACTTAATGTCAAAAATGATGGAAATTCCTATTTATCAATGGATCATTGATCAATGATTTGAGACAACAGTGATATATGTTTATTCATCTTTGCGTGGAAGATTATCACCAAGCTCTGTCTTGTTTAACTGGCCTCACGTTCTAGTTTTATTTTCTGATTCCAGGAGATTACATAAATATCAGTCTACCTAAGAATAAAATATATTAAGAACAATTGCAAACACACACACACACACACACACACACACACACACACACACACACACACACACACACACACACACACACACACACACACACACACCCCTATATACTTTGTGTAGTACATTTAGGAATTTGTGAGTTAGCATGCAAATGCTATGGAACAATTTGATCACTCTGATTTTCTGTTTCATGACTCAAAATAACCTGGAGAGAAGGGCAGTTATGAAGAATGGTGAGTTAAAAGATGGAGAAGATTCATTCTGCATCACTTTTGGTTTGGAAGGCCACTGGAAACCTATTTTCTTTTAGGGTTGTCTGATGATTTCCAAGCTCAGGACTGGACAAATGTTTTCCACAGTGTGCTAGTGTTTCTGTGGATGGGGTCTGGGCTAGACCTCTGGTGCTGTTCAAACCTCCTCACTGTAGTCTGGTCCAGTTCTGTATCTCCAGGAGAGGCTGAAACCTCATTCCAATTCTAGAGAAGCGTGGATCTTTTTATTGGGATGGTCTTCTATGCCAGTTCTTGTTGGTACAAGTTATATCAACAGTTGATGGATTTCTAAGATACTTTAAATACTTTGTACTGCTTCCAAGACTAGTTGCGTGTGTTATGTCCTCAATGACAGATATAGTACTTTAAATGCTTAAGTACCAAACTGACATATATAAGGACCTAAGGATAGAGGTGAATGGGTTCTACTGGATCTAAAAATTGAGAGACTAAAGATTTTCTCAGTGTAGAAAACATTTCAGGAGGTAAATTTCAGCTGGGTTAATAAAAGAATTTTTGAACTTCGGTCAGAAAGTCAATAGGATTTAATGATGATCTTAGTATTTTTCCTTTGCCTGGATTCTTCACTGTATCTGGAACTTTTCTAAGTTTTAAAGACTCAGATCAGATTTTGTCTTCTTCATGGAGCTTTTCATACTGCATTCTGGTGGTCCTCTTTCCCCTTCACTAATCACCATTTATTCTTTACCTTGGCCTTACCTCGTCATACTGTATTATAATTAAACTCTAAAAAGTGCATGGGAATAAACTAGTTCAGCATAGTGGTCATTTCTATGGGAGATAGAAGGAGTATGATCAATGAAGGGGCCCAGGTGGAGAGAAGTCCTACTATATTAGTAATGTTTTATTTTAAGCTAACGGTACATTAGCATATGTTCATTGCATTATTCTTTATGCATTTTTGTACATCCTATTTTTTGCATATGAATAGAAAGTACTATACTCTTGAATAGAATCTTTACATCTTAGGATATCATATGTTAAATGTTTTAAATGAGAACTAGAGACTTACCAGATTTGGGGACATATAGAGGCTTTTTTGGATATTTTTACCTATTGGAATTTTATTTTGTACATAGATTTCAACATTATGTTGAAATAAATACTCTCATCAACATTTTCCCTACTCTGTTTTCAAAATTTATCAGAGTACATTTGAATAAAGATCTTTTAAAAAAAATTTTATAAATAGCTTTAAAAGTATTGAATATTTTTTCTGGGGGCCTGATATTGCTAAAAGCATGATAAAAATTAAAGTTTGGTACATTTCCATCTTTTCTTTATGCCTAAAATATAATTACAGAAATGGAAGGATTAATTTAATGTGTAGATATTTTTGTAAGGGTAAGCTACTAAAGGTAACAGAAGAATAAAAAGAAGGAAAAATGGGTCTGGAGAGTAAGGAAGACTTCGAGGAGGAAGCAAGATGTGAAGTGGGCTTTAAAGAATGAACAGAAGTTTGCAAAAGACCAAGGGATATGGGCTCAAAAGCATTCTAGGCAAGGAAGAATTTAATACAAAGGCCCAGAGATGTGAAAGGAAAAATGATGTGGTTAGAGAATTGGGTTAATTAGAAATTTCTGGAGTGCAAAATGCAGGTGGGAGATACTATTCAGAGGAAGTTAGAGATGAGAAAACAAAGAACTTTATGCCCTTCCAATGAATCTGGACTTTAGTTTTTAGTGATAGGAAGCCTGAAGATTTTTGAGTGATGGGATCAGATTTCTGTGAAGTTAGGGCAGATTTGTGGAATAAAGTGATACAAGCAGGGGAGTTAGTAAGCCATTAAATGTCTGATGCAGAGATAATGAGGTCTTAGGTTCAGGCAGGACAGAGGGTTGAGGAGAGAGGCTTATGTGGCAAGAGAGATCTGGATGTGGGAGCAAGATACAGGGAGGGAAGATGACATAGAGGAGCAAAAATGAGTTAATGAAGTCGCATGTCCTGAGAACTCATCAACTCATAAACAGATAGATATAGGAATATTAAATTTATTAATATTAAATATATTAAAATATGATATTTTATTATAGAAATTTTACAAAATAGAAAATGGTAAATCTGAATTCCCTTCAATGTATAGATATTAATTTTTAAATACACATCACTTAGGTGGAACACTCAGAGTCATAAAGATGAGAGGACAATTTTCAACAGAAAACCCTTCAGTAAGGAAAATCACAGATTGCTTGCTGTTTGCATATTCAAAATCAAAAGTGTCAATTGGAAATAGATATTTATATTTGCCTAATATATCCTGACACTTTCTTGGTCTGCTTAATATATGAATATTAAAATTCAGATAACACAAGGTATGATGAGATAATTTTTTGCCACTCTATCTGTTATTTACTCTCATATATTAAAAGTGTTTAATTTATTTTTCTTCTTAAAGAGTGTGCTCTTGCTAAATGGGCAAGTGCCAGATATGTCGATTAGTAAATAATTTGATTTGTATTTAAATGAAAAAGTTTTCAAATTTAATTTTTTTGAAATTATGACATCTACTTATACATATTTGTGGGGTACAGTGTGTTGTTTCAATTCATGCATATACTGCACAATGATTCACTTAAGGTAGATAGCATAGTTATGTACTCGTTAGTCCAACATTTCTCCTCCCCCTGTCCCCCCCACCTCTGGTGACCATTATTCTACTCTCTACTTCTATGAGAACCTCTTTGTTGTTGTTGTTATTGTTTTTGTTGTTGTTTTCTAGATTCTCCATGAGTGAGATCATGTGGTATTTGTCTTTCTGTCCTTAGCTTACTTTACTAAACATGATAGTTTTCAGTTCCACACATGTTGCTGCAAATGGTAGGATTTCACTTTTTTTAATAGCTGATTAGCATCCCATTGTGTATATATATCAAAGGTTTTTAAAAATTCATTCATCTGTCGATGGGCATTTAGGTTGATTCCATCTCTTAGCTATTATGAATAGTGTTTCAATAAACACAGGAGTGCTGGTGTTTTTTCAATATATTTATTTTATTTCTTTTGGGTATATAGCCAGTAGTGGTATAGCTGGCTTTTTAGTTTTCTGAGGAGCCTCCATACTGTTTTCCACAGTGGCTGTACCAATTTACATTCCTGTCCACAGTGTAGGAGAATTCCTTTTTCTCTGCATCCTTGTCAGCATTTGTTATTTTCTTTTTCTTTTTTAAAAAGATGACCAGTAAGGTGATCTTAACCCATGACTTGTTGATGTCAGCACCATGCTCACCCAGTGAGCTAACCGGCCATCCCTATATGGGATCTGAACCCGTGGCCTTAGTGTTATCAGCACCACACTCACC
This sequence comes from Cynocephalus volans, assembly GCF_027409185.1. NCBI lineage: Eukaryota > Metazoa > Chordata > Mammalia > Dermoptera > Cynocephalidae > Cynocephalus > Cynocephalus volans. The sequence goes on from NC_084464.1 coordinate 100,534,779, forward strand.
CGAGTGAGCCATGGGCCGGCCCCAGCATTTGTTATTTTCTGTCTTGCTGATAATAGCCACTATAACTGGAGTGAAGTGATATCTCACTGTGGTTTTAATTTTCATTTCCCTGATGATTAGTGATGATGAGCATTTTTTCACGTTTGTTGTCCATTTTTATGTCTTCTTTAGAGGAAGGTCTGTGTTCAGGTCCTTTGTCCATTTTTAAATTGTAGTATGTGTTTTTTTGCTGTTGAATTGTTTGAATTTCTTTTATAATACAGATATTAACACCTTGTCTGATTTGTTGTTTGCAAACACTTTTTCCCATGCTGTAGGTTGTCTCTTTGCTTTGTTGATAGTGTCCTTTGCTGTGCAGAAGCTTTTTAGTTTCACGTAGTCCCATTTGTGTATTTTTGCTTTAGTTGCCTGTGACTTTGTGGTATTGTCCAAAAAAGCACTGCACACTCCCATTTCATGTAGCATTTCCCCTATGTTTTCTTCTAGTAGTTTCATAGTTTTGGGTTTTGAATTTAGGTCTTTAATCCGTTTGAGTTTATTTTTTTGCATGGTGAGAAAAAGGGTTCTAGTTTCAATCTTCTGCACATGGATATTCAGTTTTTCCAGCACCATTTATTGTAGAGGCTGTCCTCTCCCCACTGTATACTCTTGGCACCTTTGTGGAAAATCAGTTGGCTGTAAGAGTGTGGATTTTTTCTGGGCTCTGTATTCTGTTCCATTGATTTGTCTCTTTTTTATGCCTGTACCATGCTGTTTTGGTTCCTGTAGCTCTATAGTATATTTTGATGTCAGGTAATGTGATGCCTCCAACTTTGTTCTTTTTGTTAAAGATTGCTTTAACTATATGGGGTCTTTTGTGGTTCCATACAAATTTTAAGATTATTTTTTCTATTTCTGTGAAGAATGTCATTGGTATTTTGATAGGTATGACATTGAATGTGTATATTGCTTTGGGTAATATGATCATTTTGATGATGTTAGTTCTTCCAACCCATGAACATGCTGTATTTTTCCATTTATTTGTGTCCTCTTCAATTTTTTTCCCCAGTGTTTTATAGTTTTCATGGTAGAGATCTTTCACCTTCTTGGTTAAATTTACTCCTATTTTATTTTATTTTTTGGTAGCTATTGTGAATGGGATTACTTTCTTGATTTCTTCTTCAGCTATTTTGCTATTGGCATATAGGAAGGCTATTGATTTTTGTGTGTTAATTTTGTATGCTGCCATTATACTGAATTCATTTATTAGTTCTTGTAATTTTTTGGTGACGTCTTTAGGGTTTTCCAGGATCATATTGTCTGCAAATAGGATGCCCTTTATTGCTTTCTCTTGCCTTGCTGTGCTGGCTAGAACTTCCAGTACTATATGGAATAAGAGCAGGGAAAGTAGGCATCCTTGTCTTGTTCCAGATTTTAGAGGAAAAGCCTCCAATTTTTGTCCATTCTTTATGATGTCAGCTGTGGGTTTGTTGCATATGGCCTTTATTGTTGTGAAGTACATTCCTCCTATACCTAACTTGTTGAGTGTTTTATCATGAAGAGGTGTTGGATTTTATCAAATACTTTTTCTGCATCTATTGAAATGATCATGTTATTTTTTCCTTTTCATTCTGTTGATATGATGTATCATGTTTATTGATTTGTGTATGTTGAACCATCCTTGAATCTCTGGGATGAATCCCACTTGATCAAGGTGAATAATCTTTCTAATGTGTCATTTTATTCAGTTTGCTAGTATTTTGTTGAGGATTTTCCCATCTGTGCTCATTAGGGATATGGGTCTCTAGTTTTCTTTTTTTGTTATGTCTTTTCCTGGTTTTGCTATGAGGTTAATGCTGCCCTTGTAGAATGAATTTGGAAGTATTCCCTCTTCAATTTTTTGGAAGAGTTTGAGAAGAATTTCTGTTAGTTCTTCTTTGAATGTTTGGTAGAATTTGGCAGTGAAGTTGTGTGGTCCTGGGATTTTCTTTGTTGGGAGACTTTATTATTGCTTCAATTTCATTAGTCACTATTGGTCTGTTTAGGTTTTCTAGTTCTTCATGATTCAACCTTGGTATGTTGTATGTGTTCAAGAATTTATTTTTTCTAGTTTTTCCAGTTTGTTAGCATATAGCTGTTCATAGTAGTCAAATATGGTTCTTTGTATTTCTGTGGTATCAGTTGTAATGTCTCCTTTTTCATTTCTGGTTTTATTTATTTGAGTCTTCTTTCTTTTTTTCTTCATTAGTCTAGCTAAAGGCTTATTAATTTTGTTTATCTTTTTGAAAAACCAACACTTTGTTTCATAAATCTTTTGTATTGTTTTTTAAAACTCTAATTCATTTATTTCTGCTCTGATCTTTGTTATTTCTCTGCTTCTACTGATTTTAGGTTTGGTTTGTTCTTATCTTTCTAGTTCCTTGACATGAAACATTAAGTTGTTTATTTGAAGATTTGAAGTTTTTCTTCTTTTTTAATGTAGACACTTACTGCTTTAAACTTCCTTCTCAGAACAGCTTTCACTGTGTCTCCTAGGCTCTGGTATATTGTGTTTTGATTTTCATTTTCTCCAGGAATTTTTAAATTTCCTTTAAAATTTCTTCTTTGACCCATTTGTTGTTTAGGAGCATGTTGTTTAATTTCCATGTATTGGCACAATTTCCAATGTCCCCTTTGTTGTTGATTTCTAGTTTTACTCTATTGTAGCAGACAAGATAGTTGGAATAATTTCAGTTTTTAAAAATTTGTTGAGACATGTTTTGTGACCTACCATATGGTCTATTCTAGAGAATGTTCCATATGCTGCTGAGAAGAATGTGTATTCTGCATCTCCTGGATGCAATGTTTTATAAATAAATGTTTATTAAATCTAATTGGCATAGAATAGAGATTAATTCTGATTTTTTTGGTTGTTTTTCTGTGTTGATAATCTGTTCTTTGCTGAAAGTTGGGTATTAAAGTCTTCAGGTATTATTGTATTGGAGTCTATCTCTCCCAATATGTCTAATAGCAATTGCTTTACATATCTGGGTGGTCTGTTGTTGGGCATGTATATGTTTAAAATCATTATATCCTCTTTTGAATTCATCCCTTTATCATTAGATAATGACCTTCCTTATCTTTTTGCACATTCCTTGGCTTGAGATCTATTTTATCTGATACAAGCATAGCTACTCCTGCTCTGCTTTGTTTCCATTTGCATGTAATATTTTTTTCCATCCTTCACTCTCAGTCAATATGTGTCTTTATAGGTGAAGTGAGTTTCTTGTAGGCTTCATATTGTTTGTTCTTGTTTCATAATCCGTTTCAGCCATTCTATGTCTTTTCATTGGGAAATTTAATCCATTTACATTTAGAGTTATTTTTGATACATAGGGTCTTGTTACTGCCATTTTGTTACTTTTTTTCTGGTTGTTTTGTAGATCCTTTTTTCTGGTCTTACTGACTTCCTTTGTGGTTGAGTGGTTTTCTCTAGCAGTATATTTTGATTTCTTGCTATTTATTTTTAGTACATCTTATAAGTTTTTGTGTTATGGTTACCATGAGCCTTACAAAAACATGTTATAGTTATAACAGATTATTTTAAACTAATAACAACTTAACTTTGATATCTAAAGGGAAAAAAAAGCCAACTCTATGCTTTGATGTCATTCTCCCCAATGTTTTGCCACTTTGTTGTTTCAAGTTATATCTTTTAATATTGCTGTCTTTTATATGGTTGTTGTATTTATTATTGTCTTGTTGGGTTTGTCCTTTTGTCTTCATACTAAAGATGTAAGTAGTTTATTCACCACCCTTGGAATATTGGAGCATTCTGAGGTTGTCTGTGTACTTACTTTACTAGTAAGTTATGTACCTTCAAATGTTTCCTTGCTACTCCCTTTAGCATTTCTTGAAAGGCAGGGCTAGTGTTGATGAATTCCCTTAGCTTTTGTTTATCTGGGAAAGAATTTTTTCTCCTTTTTATCCACTAGGCCACTGGGGCAGCTGAATTTTTTCTCCTTTATATTTGAATGTTAGTTTTTCTGGATACAGAATTCTTGGCTGACAGTCTTTTTCCTTCAGCACTTTGAATATATTATCTTTCTTTTCTCGCCTGTAGAGCTTCTACTGGAAGTCCACTGAGATATATATTGGGGCTCCGTTGAATGTTATGTGTTTCTTTTCTTTTGCTGCTTTCATATTCTTACTTTGGGTTTTAATAATTTAATTATGATGTGCCTTGGGGTGTTCCTCTTTGGGTTGAATTTGAGTGGTGACTTCCGAGCTTCCTGTACCTGGATGTTTTCAACTTTCTCCATACTTGGGAAATTTTCAGTCATTATTTTCTTGAATCTAGGTCTCTTTCTTTTTTGTTTCCTTTGGGTATGCCGATTATGTGGAGGTTATTTCACTTGAGGGAGTCCCATAACTGCTGCATTTCTGCTTCACTTATTCTTTTTCTCTTTGCCCCTCTGATTGGATAATTTCCTATGTTCTGTCTTTTAGCTCACTGATTCTTTTCCTCTATTTGTTCAAGTCTGCTGTTGGCAATTTCTATCAAGTTTTTCAAATTCAGATAATGTATTCTTTATTTCTATAATTTCTATTTTTTAAAATTGATTGAATTCCTTTGTTAAGTTTGTTATTCTGGTCCTGGACTGTTTTCCAGGTATCATTTATTTTCTACCTGTATTTTCTTGTGACTCCCTGAACATCCTTAAGAGGGTTATTTTGAACTTTCTGTCAGACATTTCTTAAATTCACTGTTCTTCTAGGTCCATTGCTGGTGTTTTTTTGGTTTCCTTTGGTAGTGTGATATTTCTCTGTTCTTTCTTGATCTTTGTGTCTTTATGTTGATGCCTTTCATTTAAGGAGACAGCTACCTTTTCTAGGTATTGTAGGTGTTCTTTGGTGGTGTGGGGTTAATATCAGAGCTTTGTCTCTGGTCTTTTTTTGTTTGTTTTTTGTTTTTCCTTTCTGTTCAATGACAGATTAATAGCTACCACCACTACTTTAACTCTGCACTGGAAATAATTTGCTGTCCTGTGGTTAATTCCCAAATTAGGAGAAACTTCCTGTGGGGACTGGAACTTGAATTCTGTGCCTGAGCTAGATTGCTGCTTTGCGGCTCTCTCTCAAACTACGGAACGCTTTTTGTGTGGGTTGGATTTTAATTGCTGGCAATCTAGTCATTTTTCAGTCTGTGGGGTCAGCACAGACACAACCAGGCTGTGTGGAAATTCTGGTCCAGGACTTAATATTTCCCACAAACTGTGCCCCTTGCAAGGTCTATTGCCTTGACCAGTCTCCACTCTGTGGCACAGGTGCCAGTTGGAAGGCAGATCGATATATAATGAGGTAAGATGTCAATTATGTATCATTGGATTCTAATTTGTTTTGAAAAAATTTAAAGTCTATTTTATATTTGTTCAAATAATAATTACATTACAATATATGTAAGTTTCAAAAAGAAAATTAGTTCTGATTAAAATACTGATAATTTATACTTTTGAATCTGTGAGGAAGTGGGTGCAGGGAACCAGAAGCCTCATACAATACCTGGAAAGGAGACTCAAGTTTGCTGAATGAATAAATAACTCCTTCTTTGATATAAACAAAATGAGGTGTTTTAGCTGCTGCCATTACAGCACTGAGTACTACTGCCACCTAGTGGCAATCTACCTGTAGTGCATGGGTAATTAAAGGCGATGAAATCTGAAGTCCCACTAGAAGGGAATTAGGTACCTAATTCTCTTGTACCTCTTGCCTACATTAAATTATACCTTCAATGTTATTAAATTTACTGAGGGAAGCAGCCTTATAAAGCCTAATTCTGAGTTTTCTGTGAAAATGTGGTTGAAGCTTTTGTTCATGACATTTGTGATTCAATGTAGCTTATTTGAAGCTACAGTCCTTTAAGAAAAATAATGCCTGTAAATGAAAAAAATAGATAATTTACAGATGAGAAAAATGTAAATGGCTATAAAAATATAAATGTATCCATATACTTATATCCATAAATTATCTCTATATTTATATCCATAAATACTTTTCAACTTTGCAAATAAATACTTTTTTTTTTTTTTTTGTCTGTTTCATGACGGGTACTCAGCCAGTGAGTGCACTGGCCATTCCTATATAGGATCCGAACCCGCGGCGGGAGCGTCGCTGCGCTCCCAGCGCCGCACTCTCCCGAGTGTGCCGCGGGCTCGGCCCATAAATACATATTAAAATACTATTTTTCCCTACTTAAATAGCAGATTGCAAATGACAATACTCTGTTGTAAGGAAGAAATGAGGGATGGTATCGTCAACAATTGCTGACTAGAGAGTAAATTGGAAAAATCATTTTCTATTGTTTCATTTTTTAACTTATTTTCAAATAATTTCAAACTTACAGAAAAGTTGCAAGAATACGATCAGTACAAGGAATAGATGCAAAACTTTTTCCCAGACCCATCTATTGTTAATATTCTACCCCATTTGCTTTATAATTGTCTTATGGAACCATTTGAGGCTAAGGTACATAAATCACGACTTTTTAGACCCAAACACTTCAGTGTATAATACCAAAGAATAAAGGCATTCTCTTACCTATACACAGTGCAGCTATTGGCTTTAGTAAATTTAACATTGATGCAATAATTTTTATTTAATCTACTTGTCATTTTATAATTTTCTCAATTGACTTAATTGTCTTTTATATTGATATCTTCCCATTTCAGTACAGGATCCAGTCTAAGATCAGCTATTCCCTTTAGTTGTCCTGTCTCTCTCTCTCTTTTTTCCTTTTTTGGTGACTGGTTGGTTATTGTTTCTCTTTAGCCTCCTTTAACTTTAGTTTGGAATATTTCCACAGCTCTGGTTTCTTTTGGGATCCTGATATCTTTGAAGAGTATAGCCTTTATCATTTTCTTTAATAGAACATTCCACATTTTGTGTTTGTCTAATGTTCCTCATTGTTAGATTCTGATTTACATTCTGTTGAAATACTTATTATGTGATGTTTTGTCTTCAGAGTATCGTGACTGGTACCACATGATGTTCATCTGCCCCTCTTTGGCAATGTTAATTTTGTTTACTTAGTCAAGAGTAGTCTGATTTCTTTATTACATTTTTTTTTTCAGTGAAGAAACATTTTAAGACCATACAATGATTTTACTATTCATAAAAATTCTGCTGAGATTTGGCACCCGTTGATCATTCACTTGTTCCAATCTTTACTGTGATGGTTGTAAAATGGTGATTTTCAACTCCAGTACTCCTTTCACCATTCTAGAGTAAGCAAAAGCATTCCCCCTTCTCTCCCCCATTTTTCTGTATACACTCATTGATTCCTGTTTTTAAAAATGGCATATAATTCATTACTCTACTTATTGTCTCAGATTTGGCCAGTAGAAGCCTCTTAGATCCTTCTAGGTAACAAAGATAGAAAAATAAGAAAAAATGCATAATGTGATCTTTTGCAGTTTGTTCATTTTAAATCTACCAATATTTTCTGGAAATCATAATGATCTTCCTCATTCTTTTGCACAGCTGTATAGCATTCCAATGATTGTCTCTAGCAGAAAAGCTCATGAAGAATCTTTAAAATATTTTCACCCATTTACCAAGTAACTTCAATTTTAGGAGTCTCTCCTAAAGGGAATTCTGAGAGATGCAATAAAGATTTATGTACAAAGGTGTTCAGTAAAGCAATATTGATAATGGTAAAAATTTAGAAATAATGTGAATAGCTTACATTAAAATAATGATTAATATACTATATCCATGTAATGAAACATTATTAAGTCATCAAAAAGGTTTATACATTTGAGTCTTAATCATGTAAAATGCACAGAAAAGAGATTGGAAAGAAATATACTGACTTGTTAAAAATGGCTGCTTCTGAGACTAGGATTTCTGATTTTTTTCTTATTTCTCCTTTTAATATTTTTTGTACTCTCCAAGTTCAGAGGAGTTGAAATCAGTAATTTAGTATCATATGAAGCTTTCCCCCCTTAGAAATTGGAATGCTTTTTCACAATGGGTGAAAGATAGATCTTTATCATATCGCATTTCTCTTTTTGTTTTGGGTGCCAGAAACCAAGTTTGAAATCAATCACAATAACTTATAAAACAAACCCTTACAATTACACTTGAGTTCTCTTTTTCCTCTTTTCTTGATTTTTTTTTTAAATGTCTGTTTTCTTAACCTTATACCTTTTGTGGCAAACTACCTCAAATCCTTTTAGAAAAGAGGTGAAGTATAAATAAATACAATAGAAATGGAATTCCTGCACAGCAGTTGTTGAAAAACTGCTGAAGTAGACATTATGGATGCATAATAGATTTAGTTTGAGTATTTAAAATGTTTTATTACATATGGCAGCAATCAAGTGTTAGACTTCTCTGATGGTCACTGGGTGCAGCTGGGGAGAGAATCACCCATGTCTATTTTCCAGAAGAATAAAGAAAAGAAGCAAAAAATTAAATCCATGACATTGAATTGACACTGGAAAATGTACTCAAAAGCAGATTAAAGTTCTGCCTTTAAAAGATCTGTAATATTTTTAGAATAGCAAATGTTCCCCATCAGAACAGAATCTACTTGATACTTCTGTTCCCAGCTGTCCAACCTTGCTAATGTTAAACAGGTGCTTGCTGACCTGTTCTACTCTTCTTTACCCAGTAGTAGGAACTATCTAACCCAAATTTTCCATGTTCTCATTTAAGCCAATTCCTTATGGTATTGGCCTCTGAGGACATGTAGAATAATTGTCTTATTTGCATGTGGTGTTCTTCAATAAAAATGAAGACAATTGTTAAACCCAGCTTCTCTTTACCTATTCCATCCTTTTTCAGAATAAATTTTTAAAAAGATAGTGGATCTTTCACTTATTAGAGAAATAAACACCTACTGAAAATGGTAGGGATTGTAGGACCTTGAGAAATCACTGAGTTTATTCTCCCATATTCACCCAATTTCAGTCACAAAATAATTTCACCTATTATTTTTCAAAAAATTAAAGAACAAACATTTTTTAACATAATTTTTTGGGTAATCAGTTATTTTAAAACTCTTGCATTAGGGCTTTTCCCCCACAAATTTAACCAAGCCTTCATGCTTCTACTTGACCCTTTGTCCTCAGTGGAGACAGAGAAAAGCAGAATTTACATAACTGAATTAACCTGACAACTCTTATTAAGCTTCTTTTGGTTTTTCTGGTTTTTGTTGTTGTTGTTGTTGTTTTAAGATTAAAAAGCCTGGTCCTTTAAACTGTTTTTACAGATATTTTCTTCCAACCAATTACCATACCTGTGGCTTCTCTGTGAATTGTTTTCAATTTGTTCACACACTTTCTTTGCTATGCATGTAAAACAAGACACAATTCTATAATCATCAAGCCAGTTTAGTAAATAGATAAAAACATCTCACACATTTTATGCTCTTTGTGTTACTCAGTTTGCTTCTGGACTAGCTGTTATGAGAATACTACTTTATTAATGATTCCTGTTTAAATGTACAAGTCAACCTAAGATCACTAATAATCATCATCTGGACTAGTAATCATCATTCAGCATGAGGAGGAGAGAAACCATATTTGTTTTGCTATCATTATATCCACAGTACATGAAACACAGAAGGCACTTAAATATTTGCAGCTGCCCAGTTGAATGGATGGAATTTTATAAATTTTATGATTTGCAACATAGTTTTTAAACAGCATTTCATTTCATTTTCAAAGCTATTTTTAAGGTATCTGTTAGAAACTGTGGAAACGCATTCAAGGTAATCTTCCAGAGGTTGCACTTAGTGAAGAAGTAGTGGAGCCAATACTTTGCCTACCTCACTGTGCTGTGTAGAGGCGGCACTGTGCCTTGCAGGGTGGTATGATCTCAAGCTGCACAACAGCCAGGTCACACTGAGTGTTAGTGTGAAACAGACCAGATCAGGCCAGTAGGACTTCAGACTATGGTATGGAACCATAAACAAAATTATCTTCTCATGTGCATTGGTTTCTTGGAATAAACTCGTGTCTGTGAGCTTCAGTTTTCTCATCTGCAGAATTAGGATAATGGTGATACTTGTTAACTATTTCACAGAGCGGATGTCATGAGCACAAGGATACAGAGTGTGTGTGCTTAAAAGTACTCTGTAGAATGTAATGTGCAGTGCCTGTGCAGAGTGACAGCACTGGTGTTATTCTACCATTTAGTATATTTCTGTTTCATGACTGAAAAAGCTTGGCTAACCCATAGTTTCCCAGAGAAATTCTCCCTTCACTGACAAGCAATACTTAATGTATCTGTATAACAAATACGATATAAACTATATTTCCAGGTTTAAAAAATTTTCTGTGTTTGAATCCCTCTATCTTACAGGCTGTTGCTTTTATCACCAAAACATATAAACAACCTTTTGTTCTAACCCCCTCATCCCTATGCATTAAAGTGAGAAGACAGAAGACTTGCATTGCTTTAGGAGGTATCTGTGGAGACCATAAGATATTTGATAATGCTTTTGTATTAATGTTGTTTGTTTCCAACTATATTTCAAGGTATCAATTATGATTTATAAATTCCTAAACAGTTTAGATCTTTTTTTCTATGTAGACAACTCAGAGTAGCTACAGCACTTTGGAAATTAATGCTGAAGTTCATTACATGGCAACAAGAAGACATGTGGAGTTTGGTGGAGGCTCTAATTATTCTTAGTGGGGAAATCCAACTATTGAGTTTAGGGGCATTTTTACAAGCACTGCTTGGTATTGTAATATATGCTGATGTCTGTTGCTGTGCTTTGTGTACTTTAGCTAAATTTTTATGTTTGCGTTTGTAAATTCAGGCAATTTAATCCTGAAATATGTAAATGATAAGAAAAAATGAAAATAAAAATAAGAAAAATGAAAAATAAAATGTAAACCAACTTTGTCATAAACAAAACCCAAATAAAAATAACAACAAACAAGAATTTTAAAAAATGGCCTTTTACAGGCTAATCTGAAGAGTTACCTTTCCCTCTAACTGGGCTTATTTATTTATTTATTTATAAAATTAGAGGATTTTTTTGTTTTTAAATAAGTGTGTATTCCCCATTATGCTGCAATCACTAGTGTATCAAGCTATTATTACTGAATGAGTTATTTCTTTCAGTGATGTTGGATAGAAAGACCTTTGATTTCATAAAATACAGTCTATTCCCCAGGATACCAAAGGAAGAGAAAAAAAGTATAGAAGTATCTTGTGAAATGTAGAAATGTAGAAAAGTAGCTTTTGGTGGAATATAGTACATTTAAAAGAAGTGTAACTGAAGAAAAATATGAGTTTTCTAAAAAATTATATTTTTAATATCTTTAGTAACTTTTATACTTTCAAATATTTTTGATGTTTCAGTTAAAGGTAAGGATAAAGTTTTCTTTTATAGTTTCTAAAGAGAGAACTTGTTTAAGCGTATCAGTGGTTGGGTTGAAATAATGTTGTAAGGGAATATTTACTTAGAAGATCTCATACAGATCTTTGGAAGTATTTAGTTATGAAAAAACAAGAAAACTGCCCTGTGTGTGAGGTTAGCGTTATTTAGACTAATAATTAGTAAGTACTTTTAGAAGGTACTATAGAATATCTTCATATGTAAAGGAAAGATATGTTACATTAAGGCAGATATTTTAAATATATATTATATATGCATATTTACTTCATATTTATTCTAACAGAATATGTTGAAGTCTAAAAAATTAAGCCCTCAGTGATTCTACAAATAAAAAAATAATTAAAAGATTTATTAAGCCTTAAAAATTCCATCTAGCGTGGAAATAAACAGCACAACCTCAACTTAAATGTGCAAACTCAGACACTGTGGCTGCTGACCTTCTGCTGTATCTTTTAATGAGCCGAATCTTTAACTGATGTTCAGTAAAGCAAGATATTCTTCCACTTTTGGCTCACAGCACTTATGAAATCAGTCTGAAAAAGTGTTGTGCTGTGACCCAAGACTTTTTACTGAGCTGCCAGTTCTTGTGTTTTTAAAAGGTCCTTCTGTTTGCCCTTTAATGCCCTGGGGCTTAAAGAAAGAGAGAAAGCTGGACTTAATCCCAGACCTGCAGGATGGCCACAGCGCAAAGGAGCAGATCTTTCTTGGCTGCTCTAATAATGTTCACAGTTCCTTTTGAGTTGCGATGCGTAGGTTCTCAGAAGTGTTTTCTTCAGTATAAGCTGGTTTGTATCTCATTGAGCACTTATTGTCTTTTTCTTTAGGGGCTTCAACTCTGAAGAAAATGCCTTTGTTTGGCAGCTAATCTGCTTCTCCTCATTATCTTCATATAATGCAAAAAGAAAAAAATACTTTTAAAAATACTTTTACCAAACTTTGCTCACGATAATGAAGTTTTCAGTAACTCTTCATCATCAAGTGAGTGCAGGCTTTCTTGAGTGACATTCATCTGAGGGTCATGATTCCCACAAATAGTTACATTCATAGTTTAACCATGTTTTCGCCTTTCACTGAAGTTTTATCCATCACTTGGTGAATAAATTGTTCACTATTGAAATATTCACTTATGGTGGATTTGACAATGCCCAAGCTCTACCCCACTGTTGAGTGTGGAATTCTACACTCTGCCCTTTAATTTATCCTAGACTTCTGTTTTTCAAAAATAATCAGCTAAGAATTTGCATTTTCATCCTACAGTGTTATATTTGCTAGCAGTTAAACTTTTTAATTTTATTTATTTTATTTTTTATTTTAATTTTATTATTACTATTTTTAAAAAAATTTTATTTTGTCGATATACATTGTGGGTGATTCTTGATCCCCGTCACCAAAACCTCCCTCCCTTCTCCATCCCCCCCTCCCCCCCAACAATGTCCTTTCTGTTTGCTTGTCGTATCAACTTCAAGTAATTGTGGTTGTTATATCTTCTAACCCCCCCCCCGGTTTTGTGTGTGTGAGTGTGAGTGTGTGTGTGTGTGTGTGTGTGTGTGTGTGTGTGTGAATTTATATATTAATTTTTAGCTCCCACCAATAAGTGAGAACATGTGGTATTTCTCTTTCTGTGCCTGACTTGTTCCACTTAATATAATTCTCTCGAGGTCCATCCATGTTGTTGCAAATGGCAGTATTTCATTCGTTTTTATAGCTGAGTAGTATTCCATTGTGTAGATGTACCACATTTTCTGTATCCACTCATCTGATGATGGACATTTGGGCTGGTTCCAACTCTTGGCTATTGTAAAGAGTGCTGCGATAAACATTGGGGAACAGGTATACCTTCGACTTGATGATTTCCATTCCTCTGGGTATATTCCCAACAGTGGGATAGCTGGGTCGTATGGTAGATCTATCTGCAATTGTTTGAGGAACCTCCATACCATTTTCCATAGAGGCTGCACCATTTTGCAGTCCCACCAACAATGTATGAGAGTTCCTTTTTCTCCACAACCTCGCCAGAATTTATCGTTCAGGGTCTTTTGGATTTTAGCCATCGTAACTGGGGTTAGATGGTATCTCAGTGTGGTTTTGATTTGCATTTCCCGGATGCTGAGTGATGTTGAGCATTTTTTCATATGTCTGTTGGCCATTTGTATATCTTCCTTAGAGAAATGCCTACTTAGCTCTTTTGCCCATTTTTTAATTGGGTTGCTTGTTTTCTTCTTGTAAAGTTGTTTGAGTTCCTTATATATTCTGGATATTAATCCTTTGTCAGATGTATATTTTGCAAATATTTTCTCCCACTCTGTTGGTTGTCTTTTAACTCTGTTAATTGTTTCTTTTGCTGTGCAGAAGCTTTTTAGTTTGATATAATCCCATTTGTTTATTTTTCCTTTGGTTGCCCATGCTTTTGGGGTCGTATTCATGAAGTCTGTGTCCAGTCCTATTTCCTGAAGTGTTTCTCCTATGTTTTCTTTAAGAAGTTTTATTGTTTCAGGGTGTATATTTAAATCCTTAATCCATTTTGAGTTGATTTTAGTATACGGTGAGAGGTATGGATCTAGTTTCATTCTCCTGCATATGGATATCCAGTTATCCCAGCACCATTTGCTGAAGAGGCAGTCCCTTCGCCACTGAATAGGCTTGGTGCCTTTGTCAAAGATCAGATGGCAGTAAGTGTGTGGGTTGATTTCTGGATTCTCTATTCTATTCCATTGGTCGGTGTGTCTGTTTTTATGCCAGTACCATACTGTTTTGGTTATTATAGCTTTGTAGTATAGCTTAAAGTCAGGTAGTGTTATGCCTCCAGCTTTATTTTTTTTGCTGAACATTGCTTTGGCTATGCGTGGTCTTTTATTGTTCCATATAAATGTCTGGATAGTTTTTTCCATTTCTGAGAAAAATGTCTTTGGAATTTTGATGGGGATTGCATTGAATTTGTATATCACTTTGGGTAGTATGGACATTTTCACTATGTTGATTCTTCCAATCCAAGAGCATGGGGTGTCTTTCCATCTTCTTGTATCCTCTCTAATTTCTCTCAGCAGTGGTTTGTAGTTCTCATTATAGAGATTTTTCACCTCCTTGATTAACTCAATTCCTAAGTATTTTATTTTTTTGGTGGCTATTGTAAATGGGCAGGCTTTCTTGATTTCTCGTTCTGCATGTTCACTATTGGAGAAAAGAAATGCTACTGATTTTTGTGTGTTGATTTTGTATCCTGCTACTGTGCTGAAATCATTTATCAATTCCAAGAGTTTTTTTGTAGAGGTTTTAGGCTGTTCGATATATAGGATCATGTCATCTGCAAACAGGAACAGTTTGACTTCATCTTTTCCAATCTGGATGCCCTTTGTTTCCTTCTCTTCTCTGATTGCTCTGGCTAGTACTTCCAACACTATGTTGAATAGGAGTGGTGAGAGTGGGCATCCTTGTCTAGTTCCTGTTCTTAAAGGAAAAGCTTTCAGCTTTTCCCCATTCAGGATGATATTGGCAGTGGGTTTATCATATATGGCTTTAATTATGTTGAGATACTTTCCCTCTATACCTAACTTATAGAGGGTCTTTGTCATGAATGAATGCTGAACTTTATCAAATGCTTTTTCAGCATCTATAGAGATGATCATATGGTCCTTGTGTTTGAGTTTATTAATATGGTGTATCACATTTATTGATTTGCGTATGTTAAACCAACCTTGCATCCCTGAGATGAATACCACTTGATCATGGTGAATAATTTTTCGTATGTGTTGCTGTATTCTGTTTGCTAGTATTTTAGTGAGGATTTTTGCATCTATATTCATCAAGGATATCAGCCTGTAGTTTTCTTTTTTGGTTATATCTTTACCTGGTTTTGGTATCAGGATGATGTTTGCTTCATAGAATGAGTTTGGGAGATTTGCGTCCGTTTCAATCTTTTGGAATAGTTTGTAAAGAATCGGTGTCAATTCCTGTTTGAATGTTTGGTAAAATTCTGCTGTGAATCCATCTGGTCCTGGGCTTTTCTTTGTTGGGAGCCTTCTGATAACAGCTTCAATCTCCTTTATTGTTATTGGTCTGTTCAAATTTTCTGCGTTTTCACGGTTCAGTTTTGGGAGCTTGTGTGTGTCCAGAAATTTATCCATTTCCACCAGATTTTCAAATTTGTTGGCATATAGTTGTTTATAGTAGTCTCGAATGATTCCTTGTATTTCAGATGAATCAGTTGTAATATCGCCTTTTTCATTTCTAATTTTTGTTATTTGAGTCTTCTCTCTTCTTTTTTTTGTTAGCCATGCTAATGGTTTGTCAATTTTATTTATCTTTTCAAAAAACCAACATTTTGATTCATTGATCTTTTGAATTGTTTTTTGGTTTTCAATTTCATTCAGTTCTGCTCTGATCTTAATGATTTCTTTCCGTCTGCTAACTTTAGGATTGGATTGTTCTTGTTTTTCTAGTTCTTTAAGGTGAAGTGTTAGGTTGTTCACTTGCCATCTTTCCATTCTTCTGAAGTGAGCGTTTAATGCAATAAATTTCCCCCTCAATACTGCTTTTGCAGTATCCCACAGGTTTTGGTATGATGTATCATTGTTTTCATTAGTTTCAATAAATTTTTTGATTTCCTGCCTTGATTTCTTCTTGGACCCTTATGTCATTAAGTAGAATGCTGTTTAATTTCCATGTGTTTGTATAGTTTCCAGAGTTTCGTTTGTTATTAATTTCTAGTTTTAATCCATTGTGGTCTGAGAAGATACATGGGATAATTGCAATTTTTTTGAATTTATTGTGTCTTGATTTGTGACCTAATATGTGATCTATCCTGGAGAATGATCCATGTGCTGATGAGAAGAATGAATATTCTGAGGTTGTTGGATGGAATGTTCTGTAGATATCTGCCAAGTCCAATTGGTCTAGAGTCTTGTTTAGATCTTGTGTTTCTCTACTGATTCTTTGCCTAGATGATCTGTCCAATATTGACAGGGGGGTGTTCAGGTCCCCTGCTATTATGGTATTAGTGTCTATTTCCTTCTTTAGGTCTAATAGAGTTTGTTTTATAAATCTGGCTGCTCCAACATTGGGTGCGTACATATTTATGATTGTTATGTCTTCTTGATGGATCAGTCCTTTTATCATTAAGTAGTGTCCCTCATTGTCTCTTTTTATGGTTTTTAGTTTAAAGTCTATTTTGTCAGATATAAGAATAGCTACTCCAGCTCGTTTTTCTTTTCTGTTTGCATGGTAAATCTTTTTCCATCCTTTCACTCTTAGTCTGTGTGAATCTTTATGGGTGAGGTGGGTCTCTTGTAGGCAGCATATAGTTGGGTCTTCCTTTTTCATCCAGTCAGCCAGTCTGTGTCTTTTGATTGGGGAATTTAAGCCTTTTACATTAAGAGTTGTTATTGAAAGGTGTTGATTTATTCCTAGCATTTTATTGGTTGTTTGGTTGTCTTAGGTGTCTTTTGTTCCTTGCTTTCTGATTTACTGTTTGGTTTCTGTGTTTGTTGGTTCCTTAGGTTGTAGATAGCGTTTTTGTTTGCTTGTTTTCTCTTCATGAATGCCATTTTTATTATACTAGTGGGTATTGATTTTTCTTGGGTTTTTATGGCAGTGGTAGTTATTTTTCAGGAACCAAACCCAGTACTCCCTTGAGGATTTCTTGTAAGGGTGGTCGTGTGGTAGTGAACTCCCGCAGTTTTTGTTTGTCTGAGAAATATACTATTTGTCCTTCATTTCGGAAGGATAGCCTTGCAGGGTAGAGTATTCTTGGCTCACAATCTTTGTCTTTTAGTATTTTGAAAATATCATCCCATTCCTTTCTAGCTTTTAGGGTTTGTGATGAAAAGCCTGATGTTAGCCTGATTGGGGCTCCCTTATAGGTGATTTGACGCTTCTCTCTTGCAGCTTTTAAGATTCTCTCTTTGTCTCTGAGTTTTGCCAATTTGACTATGACATGTCTTGGAGAAGGCCTTTTTGGGTTGAATACATTTGGAGATCGTTGAGCTTCCTGGATCTGAAGATCTGTGACTTTTCCTATACCTGGGAAGTTTTCTGCCACTATTTTTTTTGAATATGTTGTCAATGGAATCTCCATTTTCCTCCCCTTCTGGAATACCCATGACTCGGATATTTGAGCACTTAAGGTTGTCTGATATCTCTCTCAGATTTTCTTCCATGTCCTTGATTCTTTTTTCTTTCTTTTTGTCTGCTTGTGTTATTTCAAACAGCCCATCTTCAAGTTCAGAGGTTCTCTCTTCAACTTCGACAAGCCTCCTGGTTAAACTCTCCGTTGTGTTTTTTATTTCGCTGAATAACTTCTTCAGTTCAGCAAGTTCTGCTACAATTTTTTTCAGGACATTGATTTCTTTGTTCATTTCCTCTTTCAGATCCTGTATACTTTTCCTCATTTCATCAAGATGTCTAGCTGTGTTTTCTTGTATCTCATTCAGTTTCCTTAGAATTATCACTCGAAATTCCTTTCAGTCATTTCAAGGGCTTCTTGTTCTATAGGATCTAGAGTTTGAGATTTATTAACTTTTGGTGGTGTACTTTCTTGATTTTTTGTATTTCTGGTATCTTTTTTTTGATGTTTATTCATTGTGGCAGGGGGTTTCACAGTCCACCGGTTTGAGACTAATGACTAACTAGGATGTTGCTATGGTGGCCAATTTCATATGGCTACCTCCGTGGCTGCTTAGTTGGCCTCTAGTGCCTTGTGTGTGTGGTTGCCTCGGGTCTTGGGCTTCTCCGGGGAGCCACCTTTCTGGTCAGGTTGGACTCTGCTGGGCTGGTGGATCACGTACCACAGTGTGTGTGATCGCTGTTGAGCTTTCACTTCCTGTGCAGGACTTCTCCCTGTTCCTGTGCTCTGGCCCAGGCTGTTGGATCGTGCAGTGGCGACCTCACAGGGTGTGTGGTTTCTGTCGAGTCTCCGCCTCCCTGGCCGCACGTCTCCCCCCTCTGTGCGCACTGTGCTGGGCTGGGGCGTGTCTTCTGCAACCCTCGTCTATCAGCTGGGCCTTCAAGACCCTGCTCGGCACCGCTTCGCCCAGGAAGTCTACCAGGTTTCTGCTAGGCACAGATGACCGGTCGCTCTGGGTGCCTTTGTAGCACTGTGTAGATCTTTCTCGGGACTTGTTCACCTTTGTATCCCCCCGGTATAAACCGAGTCTAGTGCCCACCTGCAGCCAGCTCTCCAGCAGGTTCAAGCGGACCTGGGAACTCTCCTACCACACTATTCCCAACCAGAACTTGGTTAGGCTTTTTTCCGAACTGGTGGCCGCAGAGATGGTATCTGCCTCCCAGTAACAGGAAGTTTACCGGGGGCGGAGTCCAGGGTGTGGTGGAGTGACAGTCAGCCCGCCCGTACTTCCTTGCCCTCCGGACACTGGCCGGGGAAGCCCCACCCCACCAACCCGCCAGAGAACCGGGGAGGGAGTGGGAGGGGAGGCCAGCCCGCAGGCTCTGGAAAGCCCTGTGCCGGGCCAAGCAGGTGGGAAGGCTCAGTGACGGCCGAGCCGGGCGGAGCTGCCAGCACCTGGGACAATGGAGGCAGCCCCGGGGCGGTGAGTGGCCTGGTGATGCAGGCGGGAGCCGTGTGGGCGTCACCCCCCCAAACAGGGCTGGTCCAGGGGTCACTCACAGGGTTGTGCCAGGTCGGGCGCTCACTCTCTGCCTCTGGTTTGCCGCCTTCCCCGTTCTCGGCCGCTGCTGCCTCGGGCTGTTCAGTCGCGGCGCGGCTCGGGCGCTCCCAGGAATCTTCTTTAATGCCGGCCTGAAACCTCGAATCCTGAATAGCGCAGCTGGCCGCCTTCAGCGCGGCCCCGGCCTCCGGGATCCTGTCTGCATCCACAGCAGACCTGGCGCAGTGTTCCCTGTTTAGAGACTCGCTTTTGCAGCTAAGAATCAGTTCTTTTCCTGCTCCACACTTCCAAGCTGTTGCCTGTAAATGAGGCAGCCTCTCCTGCTGAGGGCAAAGTGGCGGTCACCCCCTACAACCGGCCACCAGCAGCGGTCCTGCCTTAAGAGATGGCAAGGGGAAGGTCCACAAGTTTCCCGGCTGCCTGAGGCCCAGTGGCCACCTTTTCCACCTCAGCTACTCCGCGCCAACCGCTGCAGCCACCGCCATCTTGAAAACCTGTCGGAGATATCACAGTTAAACTTTTTTCTAATGGCCATGTTACACGAAGAACCAAAGCTAAAAAGAAAAAGAAATCACTCATGAGCATTACAGTCAAGAGCAATAAAACAGGACACTGACTGTGATGAAGACCTGGACTTAAAGCTATGTAAATAGCTATCTCTTGCTCGCCCAGGTGAGATCAGACCACCGTCCCTGTTAAATCATGAATGGCTACATATTCTGAGTCCTTAGGTTTGTTTGTAAACTGTTGAATCTATCATGAAGGATAAACCTTGGTTGGCCCAGTTCCAGATATGAAATGTTCTGTAGAACAATGAAATTGTGTTTCAGACTTTTTACAAATTTTTATTCAACTATTGGTTTAAAGTAATAAGGTTCTAATGTGTGGTGAAGGAAATACTTGAGTTATAAGAAGTGACTTTAGTTTGTTAAAAGAAAAACTTTAGACAAATTAAATCTAACAGAGTTTACTTGAACAAGGAATGATTCATGAATTGGGCATCACTTAGAACCAGAAAAGGTTCAGAAAGCTCCACTGGGCAGTGTGAGCAGTAAACTTTTATAAACTGAACACGAGCATGAAAGCAAAGTAGAAAAATCACCTGACTGGCAACAACTAGGCATTTGCCTTATTTGGGCATGTTCTGATCAGTTGGCTGCCTGTGATTGACTAAAGCTTAGTTGTTTTTGATTGGATAAAATACGACTATTTGTTACAAAAAATATACTCCTAAATTAGGCTTTCATTTGTTAATGTACTAAATCAGGTTGCAGTTTGTTACATAGGAACTCAAAGTAGGAGGCAGAGACTTAGGCTAATGACCTCTTGTTTAATTTTATAAGTTTGGCTGCATTAAGCCTGGCTTTTTAAAAGTTTTGTGTTTTATAGAGCAATGGGAACTCCTATAAGATAAGAAACATGATCTTTGTGTAATTAAGTGAGTTGTTTTTTTTTCCACCTGCGTTTTTCCCATAGAAACATGATAATCACTGTAATGATGATCTCAGAGCTGTATAGTAACACCCTTAAAAATGCATTATCCAGATTTCTCATTGGCAACTGGTGATATTTGACTTTATGACAGTGTTTTGGATGGTCATCACTTAACTCCTATCAATTTATCTTATTTTCTATATATCCTTTTACCAACATTGTTTATACTATTGTCATTAATTTTTTGAATAAATATAGAATTCAAATTCTATTTGATCCTTAAGTGAAATTGCTTCAATACAGTACTTTTTAAAAACCTTTACGTAAACTTTTTATTGAAGATATCACTAAAAAATTATTTTCTCACTTGGATTAAGTGCTCAATACCTTTTGAGAAGTGAGTTTTCAGTTATATTTTAAAAGGTACAATGAAAGGCATTATATGATATCTAATGTAGTAGTGTATACACTTAATTTTACAGAATTTAAATGCCTACCCACACTTAGCAGCTAATGGATGTGTTTCAAGTGGAACTTGGCTCATGAATAGTTTTTGTTGAATAGCACCCAATACCCTTACTTTTATTTGATTTTTAAATGGGCTATACTTTTTTTTAAGTGAAATACCCAATATAAATATAAATTATGTCCAACATCTAAATTGAATTAATTCATTACAGTTCAATAAATCTTCAAATATATGAAGAGTAATTCATTTAAAAATGATTGCTGCTTTCTCTGCATTTTATGTTTAAAGGTAAAAGAGATAAGCTATAAATTCCACTTTTAAATGTACCTTTTTTGATGTGTCTCACACACTTATCTGCATCTCAGATCCTTTTAATGTCTGTAGAAAATGTACTGATACCACCAAATGTTGGAATTTGAATTACTTGAAAAGTCTACTCTGTTGATAGTTTATAAACACCACTTGCATTTTGCTTAAAGGCACATGATATGCTTGTTTTTTCCCCTAAAACCTAATTTATAGAAAGGCATGGCAACTTAATTTCAGTAGTGATCATTTTAGGGCTATAGCTTCTGAATACAAATCAGAAAATAATGTGGTTAGTCTCTTGAAGTTATAGCATCACCATTCATCTGTGAATTAGAAGGTTTGGGGGATTTTGTTCCCTCCGAAGATTTGACCTAACATTTTCTGTTCATCATCTTCTTTATAATATATTTGTTTATGAGCAATTGAGGAAAAAAAATTCCTGAGGCCAACTAAAATAAATCATGTGTATTAGTCAGGGTTCTTCAGAGAAACAGAACCAATAGGAGAATATACATTATATATTATGATGTCTATACATAAAATAGGAATTGGTTCATGTGATGATAAAGGTCAAGGAGTCCAGCGATCTGTTATCTGCAAGCTGGAGAACTACAAAAGGCTGGTGGTGTAATTCAGTCTGAATCCAAAGGCCTGAGAATCAGAGAAGTTGATGGTGTAATACTTGGTCTGAGTCCAAAAGCCTGAGAACAAGGAGTGTTAAAGTTCAAGGGCAGTAGATGTTGGATGTCCTGGCTCAAACAGAGTGAATTTATTCTTCTTGCACATTTTTGTTCTATTTGGGCCCTCAGCAGATTGGATGATGTCCACCCACATTGGTGAGGGTGATACTGTGCTCAGTCTACTGGTCTAAATGCTAATCTCATCATCTAGAAACATCCTCACAGACATACCCAGAAATAATGTATAACAGCTATTTGGGTATCCGTTAGCCTAGTCAAACTGACACATGAAATTAATTATCACAAGTCCACCTTTTGTTTATTTGGCACCCATATGTATCTCCTTAAATCATACTTAATGTTCAAATAAAGATAACAAGGTCATAATTCCACCTAATATGATACAAGTATCCAGTGTATAACCGAAAACACACTAATCCTTTCCCTAGAAGAAGAGGTAAAATCCTTGAGTGATGTTTACTCTTCTGATAGCCCATAACTTAAATACTTAAATGTAAAATTAACAATACTCAAGTACTGATAGAATGTCAATACGTATTATGTTACATAAGGGAATAAGAGAGAAAAGAAAGGAAGATGTTTGCTTAGTACATGTACATATGCATACAAGTATATTCATAACAAAATATGAAGGAAATACTTGCGACAATTACATTCCTCTCTTCTGTAACTGGTCTTGTG
The DNA here is from genome assembly GCF_027409185.1 of Cynocephalus volans. Classification (NCBI taxonomy): domain Eukaryota; kingdom Metazoa; phylum Chordata; class Mammalia; order Dermoptera; family Cynocephalidae; genus Cynocephalus; species Cynocephalus volans. The sequence goes on from NC_084464.1 coordinate 100,557,366, forward strand.
ATTGTAGCTGGTATTTATAAATACCTTCATCTACTGCCCAATCTTCGTTCTTTTTCCCTCAGCAAGCACATCAGTAGGTTATGGTTCTTTACCTGGTGGGGTGATCCAAACCTGCATTTCTGAATGGTCTGAGCCAGTAGTAGTAATACTGCCTGGATTGGGCTATAGTTTTCCATTGATCTAATCACAAGCTGTAGTAATACTAAGAGATGCCCTAAGGGATCTCCAAATTCCAGACTTCCTCTTCCTTCCCTGCATTGTGGAGTAGTAGTCCAATTTCCCCCTTATAGTCAGGATCAACCACCCCAGCTAACGCCATTAACTCCTTTCTTTGCCTATTGACTCAGAGGCATGTGGAACCCAATGTGGCCAATTGGCAATCTCAACTTCCACTTCAATGGAGTCATTATTGTGTCTTTTGGTAGTAGCATTCCTCTCTCTGAAACTAAGACCTCTAGTCAAGCAGAGCATAAAATCACTAGAACAGGAAGCAAAAATTTTGCTATTGGGTCACTGAGTGTAATAGTGAAAGGTACCACTCCCAATTCTATTCTTGACTCCTAGACCGGTGAATCCTGGCTATTGGAGAAACAGCACTGTATATTGGATGCTGATACAGAACATATACAGCCGTTTGAAGAACCTTGCACAAGACCTGCAAGGTATTCTCACCCACCTATTGGGCCTTCAAAAGGCCATTCCATTGTTCTATCAAGCCATCTGCTTTAAGACAGTGGGGACATGGTAAGACCAGTGAATTCCATTAGCATGGGCCTGTTGTTGCACTTCTTTAGCTGTGAATGAGTTCTTGATCAGAAGCTATGCTGTGTGGAATATCATCACAGTGGAGAAGGCATTCTGTAAGTCTATGGGTGATAATTTTGGCAGAAGCATTTTGTGCAGGGAAGGTAAATTCATATCCAGAGTAAGTGTCTATTCCCATTAGGGGAAAACATTGCCCCCTCCACAATGGAAGTCGTCCAATGTAATCAATCTGCCACCAGGTAACATCTGATTACCCTGGGGAATGATGTCGTATTGAGGGCTTAGTTTGTTCTCTGTTGCTGGCAGACTAGAAACTCAGCAGTGGCTGTAGCCAGTCAGCCTTGGTGAGTAGAAGTCCATGTTGCTGAGCCCATCAGTGACCTCCATCCCTGCCACCATGGTCACTTTCTTCATGAGCCCAGAAGTGGCTGAAGAAGGAGGCTGACTGGTGTCCAGAGAATGGGTTTTCCTATTTTATTTTATTATTAAAATTCTTCTCTTCTGAGGTCACTTGTTAGTGAGCATCTATATGGGACACAAATACCTTCATGTTTTTTGCCCATTTAGAGAGATCTGTTCACCTACCTTTTCCTCCATTTTTTTGGTCACCAATTTTTCAATTATGTTTCTTCCAAGTCTCTGAATCTGTATATAATCACATGAATCTGTATATAATCACACATTTCTCTTTCCAAGAAACAGGACCAACTAGGTGCATTCTCTGAAGTTCTGCACATTGGGAGGGTTTCCCTTCACCACTGTCCTTCAGGGATGTCCCAGAAAGGGGCTGCAGTGCTGAAGCTGCCCATTTTTGGGTGGTGGCTGTGTATCGTGTAGAATCTTTTGCGAGCCAGGCCCTAGTCTTCTGTTCCTCTTTCAATTGATCTTAGGGAACTGCCCATGAGGCTATAGATGCAGGCTGGGAGAGAGAAGGGAGTGTAGCAAGAGGGGAACCATGTGCACTTGCTTGATTAATAGCTGCATACCAGGTGTCAGGGGATGTGTGCATATAATAATATGTTTCAAATTTAATAATAAGAATAATAATTAAAATAGACAACACTGAGTACCTATTGCATGCTAGGCATTGTTCTGAGTACTTTAAAGGTATTAAATACTGACTCTTTACAACAATCCTATGAAGTAGATACTATTATTATTTCCAACTCACAGATAAAAAAAAAAAAAACCCAAGTCTTAGAGCAGTTAAATAACATGCCTAAGATCATGTAGTTGGTAAATAGTGGAACTGTGATTCAAACCCAGGACATCTGGCTCACTGCTTGAGTTCTTAACCACTGTGTTTTATCTTCTCATACTGTATGTATAATTACAATAAAGCTCAGTTAACAGAAGACCAATCAATGAGATTCTCAAAATAACTGAAATTATGTTGAACCTAGTTAACTTTCAAGAGAATAGGTAAAGTTAGCTTGAATTGATGACTTAGTGAAAGACAAACAT